>NC_048218.1:84036473-84105331 GCF_002007445.2 Ailuropoda melanoleuca
AAAAAAAAAAAATGGAGGATTCTAAATTTTAAAAAAAAGATAAATTTATTCCATTTATTTTAATCTAGATCCTCTCTTTGGGCTTCGTGTTTTGCTTTTAATATTAAGCCCTTTTATGTTCCCAAGGACAGTGGTAGGACTGTCATTCAGTGTATGTTACTTGAGTCTCCTACTTTGTATTTTAGTAGTAGAAAAGGGTGTGCATCAGGAAACTATATGGGTGATATACTTTATTTTTCTTAAAGTTTTATTGAAGTAATCTCTGCATTCAACATGGGGCTCAAACTCATGACCTTGAGATCAGGAGTCATGCGCTCTTCTGACTGAGCCAGACTGGTGCCCCTATAAATTATTATTATTTTTTTTAACTTACCCATTTCCTAATGGGCGGCGACCCTGAGATTTTTATTTCTAGTTGTAGTTAAGCCAGAATGCTACCGTGAGGCTTTTCTTGGGTCCCCTCTAGCCGTTGATTTGTGTTTCCGGATTGCTCAGATGGTGCGGTCTCTGGGAGGCAAATTACAACTTTTTCCTATCTCTTGGCAGAACCCACTGGGTCCTCCTAACGTGTCCACGGGAACCCCTTGATGTAAAGGGGTTGAGTGGTAGCGGAAAAGCTTCGAGAGAACTTACACACATGAAATACCTTTTAGATTCTGCGTATACTTCTATCACTGTTTTTATTAAAGATTTAAAAGTACTGTTTTGTGAAGTAAAGAATAACTTCAGCCTGGTTGAGATTTTAAAGCTAGCTAAGGCAGATTTATAACAGTTTTTCTATATTAATTGGCCCATCCAGTATGTCTTTCAACTATATTTTCTAGAACAAAAATACTTTTTAAAATATTTTAGGTTTAGTGAGAGCGTAGTAGTAATCACCCAGTGTGTCGATTCCCTGGACCATTTAGCCTGCTGTTCCCGTGTGCGTTCAGTGTTGCCGCCTGCTCACAGATGATCAGGGTTGGGTAGTAAGCCCCCAGCGTGTTGTGGGCAGATCATGCTAACTATTGCCGTTTTTAAAATTTGGGTGCAGAGTATATATCGTACTATTAGAAGGTTACGGTGCTCTCTCTGTCTCTCTCAAGATTTATTTATTTGAGAGAGAGAGTGATAGCACAAGCCAGGGGGAGAGGCAGAGGGAGGGAGAAGCAGGCTCCCCGCTGAGCAGGGAGCCCTATTCAGGACTCAGTCGCAGGACCCGGGGATCATGACCCGAGCCAAAGGCAGACGCTTAACCAACTGAGCCACCCAGGTGCCCCAGACCGTGCCATCTCATCATGGGAGAACCGTTTTATTTATTTTTTTATGGAAGAACCATTTTAATTGGCTCTGATACTTGATTGTTCAGTGTTATATTGGGGGAAATTCCTCTTTTGACTACTATTTTAACATTCTGCACTTAGTATTTTGAATGGATACATTAGCATTGAAACATTCTACTTCCTTCTTTTAAAATAATTTCTGAAAAAGAACACTTAAATTCAAATGAATTGCTGATAAATACTATGTGCCTATTACTTTTTCTGTATTAGTGTTTTATTCTTCATTGTTCACTTAAACCATTGCGTTTTTATTTTAGCTTATTTTTAGTTAGATGCATCTAATTTTTAGTCGTATTTGCTTCGTTGTAAATCGGTTTGATAAATGGTCTGTTTTCGTACTCTTAGTGTTTTATAAATAAAACGTGTGTTTTATTTGTGGTACAGATGCATGCTATTCCTTTGAGATCTTCCTGGGTGATGACCTGTGCCTACGCTCCCTCCGGTAATTACGTCGCGTGTGGAGGGCTGGACAACATCTGCTCTATATATAACTTAAAAACCAGAGAGGGAAACGTGAGAGTGAGCCGAGAGTTACCGGGTCACACAGGTGAGCTCCGCTAAATATTGTCTTTTCCCACCAAATACAAGATGAGGACTCCTGAGTGAGCTGATCAGAGAGAACGAGCAACAAATCGTGCTCAGCTGCTGAAGGTTGAGTGTTTATCAGGTGAGAGTAGAAATGACTATGAGTCAGTGAAGCACCAACTTTGTAGTTCTACGAACGATGACTAACTTTTTCTTTCAAAAATGGCACTGTTTTATAAAAATGGACAGATCGATTGCAAAATATTCAAACAATAAAAAAAAAAAAGAGAGCAAGTACAGGGGTGCTTGGATGGCTCAGTCAAGTGTCTGACTTTTGAATTCAGCTCAGGTCATGATGTCAGGGTCGTGAGTTCAAGCCCTGTGTTGGGCTCCATGCTGGGCATGGAGCCTACTTTAAAAAATGTATATACATTTTCTGTTTTCTCTGCAGCCATGTAACAATTACGGGATTTTGGCATCTGTACTTGGTCATGTAACTGAATGTGTGTTAGATGCACAGTGAGAAGTACTCATAAACGCGATAGTGTGTTGCTTGGTTTGCCAGGATGCGTGCCGCAGGGTGTACGCCGTATGTAGCATTTGGTTGGCAGTGTTAGTAAGGAATTTATTGCCACTCGCCAGGCTTCTGCCTCTCTGAATTGGCGGTGGTACTATCTGACGATGCTTTTTACAAAAATCCTGCCGTGTCCGTATTTGGAGACACTGGTGAGTTCTGAGCATTCAGGTGACCCTTTTCCAAGAAGCCTTGGTTGAGGTGGTGTGATTTCGCACAGTATGAGAGAATTTCCCAGCATCCTGAAGCTTGTCTGCCACAGACGATACAGGTTTGTGTAAAGGAATCTCTCTTAGGTAATCTAGTAGGCAGAAGGGACTGTGTCCTAAGTGTGTCATTTTCAGAGTATCTAACAGGACGTGCCATCCACATAGAAAATACTGAGAGTTTGTTGATAAAATTGGGTTGCAGACAGCATTGAACTTGAAGTAATTAAAAGTAGAACTATAGTATATTAACAAACATTTGTTGCCCACGTATCGGGTTTTAAAAAATGAAATGTGCATTACTATTCACGTGGTAGTTGGGTCCCGTGGTCCGTGATAACCTAAAATGTGTTGCTCTCTGTGCTGTAGGCTACTTGTCCTGCTGTCGATTTTTAGATGACAGCCAAATTGTTACAAGTTCAGGAGACACAACTTGGTAAGTGTGGCCCACAAGAACACTGATTTGGGGGTTGAGGGTGATGGTAGGAGCTAGTGTAAGGAAAGAGCTAATAGTCATTATTTTAATTATGTTTAATTGTAGTGCTTTATGGGACATCGAAACTGCCCAGCAGACCACCACGTTCACTGGGCATTCTGGAGATGTGATGAGTCTTTCTCTGAGTCCTGACATGAGGACTTTTGTTTCTGGTGCTTGTGATGCCTCTTCAAAATTGTGGGATATTCGAGATGGAATGTGCAGACAGTCTTTCACTGGACATGTGTCAGATATTAATGCTGTCAGTGTAAGTAAATAGCATTCCTAAGGAAAATATAATTTGCATAGAAACTGCTGAAATGTTTAACATGATTTTAACAACAAAAACTCCAGACAGGTTAACCACAAATCGATTAAGCCAGGTAAATAGTCTGTGTATATGAGCATAAACTAATCATATGTGGTTATTGTCTTGTGTAGGTCAAATGCTAAACCGTATAGAAATGACTAGCATTTCCAGAAGTACTGTGCATGCAAATGCTTATGTGTATAAGACACTTCTAATTTCATAAGAAGATGTATTTGGGGGGAAAATTGGTTTCTATTTATTCACATATCGAAAGCCATTTTTTGTAATTTTGTTGACCGTCTGAGGAAGTCAATGCTTTGTTACCCTCATCCTCTATTATTAGGCCAGCCTGGTTAGAAGAATAGAATTTTAGAGTAGGTAAACCTGGTCTCCATCTCTCATTGTATCACCTCTATTGGGTTGATGGTATTCTCTTTTCCTAATTTGCTTAGATTTTTCAGGGATGAATGGAGTTTATTAAATATTTCCATTTCATTTGTTGAGATGATCATGTGGTTTTTGTTTTTTAGTCTGTTAAATGGTGAATTCACATTGATTCCCCCGCCCTTTTTAACCCAGCCCTGTATTTCTGGGGCAAACAACACTTGGTCATCATGCATAATTGTTTTTATATATTAGTGCATTTGATTTACAAAAGTTTTTATGAAGTTTTACAGCCATATTCATAAAAGTTCTATTTTTCCTTTCTTGAAATGTTTTTTTCTGATTTGATACCAGACAAAGGCTGGCGTTGTAGGCAGAGGTGGGGAGCATTCCCTCCACCTCAGTTGTCTGGGCAGTTTGTGCAGAATCGGTATTATTTCTTCCTTAAATGTTTGGTTGAATTTCTCTGTGAAATTTAAGCGTGAGACTTAACCACAAATGTAATGTTGTATTCAGATATAGGCCTGTTGAGGTTATCTGTTTATCCGTTGAGTCCTGACCCCCACTACCTCAGCGTTTGACCTTATTTGAAAATAGGGTTGTTGAGGATGTGATTAACTGAGTTAGACCAGATTGGAGGTCTTTTAATCCAGGATGACTGGTATCCTTAGAAAAAGGGGAAAACTCCAGACCAATAAGCAGAGAAAGTGAACAGCGTGAAGAGTCACAGGGAAAAGACTGCCATCTACGGCCCGCAGACACCTTGATTTTCAGCTTCCAGCCTCCAGAGCTGTGAGACCTTAAATGTGTGCTGGGTAAGCCACCCAGTTTGTGGTGCTGTGTTCTCGGCCACTCTGTTTTCTTTATCTTCTCAAAGAACCATGTTTTGGTTTGAACGATTTGCTCTATTTTTCGAACAATTTGCTCTTATTTCATTGATTTTTTTTTTTTAACTCTTTGATTTTTCACTCTTTTTATTTCTTTGCTGTGTAGTTGGGTTTCATTTTCTTTTCTAGGTGTGTAAGGTAGAAGTTGATTTGAAACTTTTTTTTCCCCCTTAATACTGAAGCTTAAAGTGGTCAATTTCTAAACATTGCTTTTGGTGCATTCCACAGATTTGGATGTGCTGTGTTTTCATTTTCATTTAGTTAAAAATTCTTTATAATTTTGGTCTCTTTAACCCAGGACTTTTTTAGAAATACGTTATATAGTTCTTAAATATGTGGAGATTTTCTAGATATTTTTATTTTTGTTTTTAATTGTATTATGGTCCAAGGATACACTTTGTAGGATTCATAAGATTCTAAACTTCTTGAGACTTGTTTCATGGTCCAGAATATGGTCTGACCTGGTCATTGTTCTGCACTTGAAAAGAATCTCTGTTCTGCTGTTACTGGATGGAGAAGTCCACAGATAACAATTATCTCAAGTTGGTTAATAGTATTATTCAGGTCTTCAGAGCCTGGGGGAGGGTGGTGGGGAAAAAAAATAGTATTAGTCAGGTCTTCTGTATTCTTACTGATACTTGTCAGTTCTGTATATTATTCAGAGAGGGCTGTTGAAATCTCTGTGTATTTGTCCATTTTTCCTTGCAGTTTATTAGTTTTTCTTCAGTGAGTATTTGAAAGCCTAAACCTTTAGGGTTATTGTGTTCTCTTGGTCAGTTGATTTCTTTATCATTATGAAATGCCCCTTTTTATCCCTGGGAATATTATTTACTCTGAAGTTTTTGTCTGATATTAATAGAACTACCCCCAGCTTTCTTTTGATTAGTCTTAGCATGGGCATATCTTTTTCCTTGCTTTTACTTGCTATTTGTGTTTTTATTTTCAATAAAATATTTTAATATTTAAAAAATAAAGTCTTTACATTTATTAACATAGTTACCATTTTCTGTGCTCCTCATTCTTTTGTTTATAGATTCAGATTTTCAACTATTTTTCTCCTTGAAGGGCTTCCTTTAATGTTTCTTATAGTGCAAATCTGTTAAAGTCCTTCATTCAGCTTTTGTATATCTAAAATATTTTTTATTTTGCCTTCATTTCTGAAAAATATTTTCACTTTTTTTTTTTTTTCTTCTGTTGATACTCTGTCTTCCAGTCTTCTGGTTTATGTTGGTACCGTTGTGAGATGTCCTATTGTTCTATTTAGTCTCTACACAGTGTGTCCTTTATTTTCCCCTGGCTGCTTTTAATATTTTCTGGGTTTTTTTTTTTTTCCTTAAAGATTTTATCCATTTGTTTCAGAGAGAGAACAAGTTGAGCTGGGGCATGGGAACGGGGCAGAGGGAGAGGTGGAGAGAGAATCTCAAGCAGGCTCTGTGCTGGGCATGGAGTCCGATGCAGGGCTTGATCCCACAAGCCCAAACCTGAGCCGAAACCAAGAGTTAGCGGCTGAGCCAACTGAAACACCCAGGTGTCCTTTCTCTTTGTTTTTAAGCAACTTGATTATGATGTGTCTTTGTATAATTTTCTTATTTTTTGTGTCTGGAACTGTGGATTATAGTTTTCATCAAATTTGGAAAATTTTCAGCTGTTATCATTAAAATGTATTTTTGTCTCTACTGCTCTGGGGACCCAAAATACACATACATTAAGACACCTGGAGTGTTCCCACAGTTTGCTCATGCTGTGTTCATTTTATTTTTCAGTCTTACTACTTGCTGTATTTCACTCTGGATAGTTGCTGTTCCTGTGTCTTCCAGCTCACTACTATTCTTCTGCAGTGTCTCTTCTGCCATTAAACCCATACAAGCTTCTTCTTAGGCTCAGACATTGCTTTTGTCCTTGTCTTTTAATTCTATCATCTGTGATATTTTGGAGGTTTGTGTCCACTGAGTAATTTTTTTCCCTTCCTAATTATGGGTCATATTTTCTTGCTTTTGCATGTCTGATTTTCATTAGATGTGATGCCAGACATTGTAAATTTTACCTTGGTGGGTGATAGATAATTTTGTATTTATATGAATACTGTTTAGCTCTGTTCTAGGGCATAGTTATTTGGAAATAATTTGATCTGTTCAGGTCTTACCTTTCAGTTCTGTTCGGTGGGCCCAGAGCAGCACTTTGTGTATACGTAAGTTTGTCCCACCCGTGAGGGAAAAACCTTATGATCTCTCTTCCCAGTGAATTGTGAGGTTTTCCCTCTTGCTAGGAGGGACAGACATAATTCTTGGCCCTGGATGAGCATCAGCTTGTTTCCTGTTATCTTTATGGGTGTCTCCTCTGCTTGAGAAGTTTCCTCACACTGTGCCCCTTACGCTGAGCTGAAAGGGGTGACCTTTGTGGCTGGGTGTTCTGTGCCAGTGTCCTTTACTGCACTATAGTTTCTGTTCCGGTCCGTGGTAGAGAACAGGTTTAACCCATACAGGCTGGTAAATGTATACAAATGGTATTGTTGGACCTCCTGCAAAGGAACGGTGGAGAGTATCTTGCTGGCTGTTAGAATGGAAGAAAGTGGTCAAAGTCGTTAGCCTCTAGGTAGGTAGTAAGGGTTTAGTGAAGCCTTTCACTTGCTTAAGGGCCTTCTTTCTAAACGTCACTGTGGTCTGGGAGGACTAATGATTGGATCCTTGGTAGATAGAGGAAATTGTGGCTAGAGGTTCCTAACGCCTTTGGGGAATTTGAAAAGGAAAAGTAGTTCCTTGTTTTTGATGTGGAAAAACTATCTCTGCTGGGACCAGGCTTGAAGCATCCTAAAAGCATTAAAGTAAAAAGTACTTGCATTTCTGAGAGCCTGTTACCCTGTTAATCACTGCCTTCCTCCACCATCATCCTGAATGGGGGGAGGGGGCTTCTTAACACTGAAAACACTGGAGGCATTCTTATTGTATTAAGTAACAAGACGATAATACCATCACCATTGTTTAAATTGTTCTGAAACTTTCAGCTGGTGTCGTTGGACCCAAAGCTGAATTCGAAAGTAGAAAAAAATGTCATTATTTGCAGGTGATGTAGTCTGGCTATCTAGATATCACAAAGAGTTTGGTGTATTTTCTGGGTGACAAACACTATTTTAAAATCAATAACTTTCTTACATACATCAGTAATAACCAGGTAGAGAACAGAAAGGAAGAAAATCCTATTGGGAATAGCAACAGAAATTAGGAAAGAGGCATACATTTAGCAAGAAATGTGTAGAATCTTTATAAAGATAATCATAAAATTTTGTTGAAACTTTTTTTTTAAATTCCATATTCCTGGGGCACCTGGCTGGCTCAGTCAGTGGAGCATGTAACTCTTGATCTCGGGGTTGTGAGATCAGGCACTATGTTGGGTATAGAGATTACTTAAAAATAATCGTGGGGTGCCTGGGTGGCTTAGTTAAGTGTCAGCTGTTGATTTCAGCTTGGGTCCCGAGATGGAGCCGCACGTCGGGCTCCTCGCTGGGCGTGGAGCCTGCTTAAGATTCTCTCCCTCCCTCCCCCTACCAACTCTTGCACTCCCTTTCTCTAAATTAAAAAATAGTCTTTAAAAATACCATCTTCCTGAATGAGAAGACTGCATATAATAAGCTAATCATTTGTCCCTCAAACTAATTTTTAGGCTTAATACAGATTTTAATCAAAACCCAAGTGGAGGGGTGGCTGGGTGGTACCATCTGTTAAGTGTCCAACTCCTGTTTCCGGCTTAGGTTGTGATCTCTGGGTCATGTGATGGAGCCCTGAGTCCAGGGAGAGTCTGCCGGGATTCTGATGGAGCCCTGAGTCCAGGGAGAGTCTGCCGGGATTCTCTCCCCCTCCCTCAAAAGAAACCCAAGTGGATTTTTTTTGTTTTGTTTTGTTTTTTGAGATGAGTCAGAGGAATATGGAGAAAAGAAACTTGATCAAACGTCTGTGAAATTGAAGTGGGGGAGAGGAGAAAACACTCTGACTTGAATCAGAGTACCATAGTATTTTGCCATGCCAGAAAAAAAAAATTTACTATCAAGTTATGATTTTTTTTTTAAAGATTTTATTTATTTATTCGACAGAGACAGCCAGCGAGAGAGGGAACACAAGCAGGGGGAGTGGGAGAGGAAGAAGCAGGCTCACAGCGGAGGAGCCTGATGCGGGGCTCGATCCCAGAACGCCGGGATCACACCCTGAGCCAAAGGCAGACGCTTAACGACTGCGCCACCCAGGCGCCCCAATCAAGTTATGATTTTTAAAAAGTGTGATACAGGTATAAGACAGGATATAGACAAAACTAACATTTTTGTGAATATAAGAGTTCAGTGAATTAAAGATGTAACAAAAAATCAGTAAAATTATTTAATCAATTGTTGGACAATTACTTGACTATTAAGTTAGATCCTTATACTGAATGCTGTATATCAAATCCTGGGTAGATAAAGATTGATATGAAAAATGAAATTACTCTAAAAAATTAGAAAAAGAGCATTGAACATCAGCTAATAAGCCTGAGAAAGGACTTTATTCATAAAAACAATGGAAGAAATCTCAAATGGAAAGATAAATTTGATTACATAAAAAGGAAATTGTTTATTTTTAAAAAGCTATAAAAAACTAAAATTTGCAAAAAACTTTTGTAGTCATCTTCTTTCTACAAATCAAGTACTAACAGGATAGTAAAAAATAAGCAAAGGTCGTGAAGAATGAGTTCACAAAAATAATACAGATGACCAAAAGATACATGAAGAAAAAGGTCTGTTTAAAAAATAAGTGTTGAGTAGTGCTAGGTTCTGAGAAAAGGGGATTCACAAACAATGCAGAGTTTACTACTAGCTTAACTTCATACCTCGCCTGACCGGGACGATTTATGTTCTCTTCTGTAAAATCTTTGCTATTTATTTCTCACGCGGGATTCTGGAATGGTTAAGAGGACACATATAATAGAAGCTCTGTGAACAGTGATGTTTGAAGTCTCAGAGTCGGCCGTGGGAGGAGCAGAGCCGTCTTCGCTGGGGACTTGCCTTGTGCCCAACCACGGCCCCGCGCGCTCCATCCGTCGGGCCTGCCCAGTCGGGCCTGCCCAACACTCGGAAGCCAAGGCCCAGAGTGCGTACGAGTTTGGGGGCGACAGTTCTCACCTGCTGAGAAGCCAAGTCGGAGTTCGAACCTAGCTCTTACCGAGTCGGTTACCGCGCTGCCGCGCGGGTGTCATACACTTGTGCGCGGTCAGCGTCTGTTCTTTGCTTTCTAGTTTTTCCCAAACGGCTATGCCTTCGCCACGGGCTCCGACGACGCCACGTGCCGGCTCTTCGACCTCCGCGCAGACCAGGAGCTGCTGCTCTACTCGCACGACAACATCATCTGTGGGATCACTTCCGTGGCGTTCTCAAAGAGCGGCCGCCTCCTGTTAGCCGGTTACGACGACTTCAACTGTAACGTGTGGGACACGCTCAAAGGCGACCGCGCAGGTTGGTGCGAAGCCCCGCAGGCTGCGCTCTGCTCGGGAGGTGGGGACGCGTCCCGTGGGGCCGTCTGCAGGCGTCCCGGCGCCCGAGCCGTGGGCAGCGGCACCCTGGCGGTTCTCGCTCGTGGGCCGTAGTGACGTTCCCGTTTGGTCAAGAGTAGTAACATCTAGTTCCAGAGTATCTTCTTGTTCAGTCAGTTCTGCTCCAAAGATGAAGCGTGGGTCTAATTGAGTGTGGTCTTCCCCAGATTAGCTTCTTCCGACCTGACGGGAAGCGCCGTAGCTGCTGGGAATCTTCTTGCTTCCGGAGATCTTGTCTGGGGCAGGACCTATTCCCACCTTCCCCTTCGCCCCATGCCCTGAGTTCTCCCCCATCGCTTCCAGAATATTAGGGACTGTATCAAGTCACACTGGGGACTGTCAGGAATAACAACTTACACAGTGATTTTAAGTGTTCTTTAGAATCAGTATTATGCATATACAAACAGGTACATGGCTTGTTACCAAAACAGCAGTCCTCTGGCCCCAGCCCTTATTTCCTGTTCCCTAACGTAGCTCCTAAGGATTTATTTCTAGATCTCTAAATAATAGTCCTCTCTTGCTATTCCTTGATTTGTGTGCGTGCGCACTCCAACATGGTTTATTAGTATCCGCACTGGGGAGCAGTGGGAGAGTGATGAAGCTGAACCCTCAACAGAGAATGTCTGGAAGCTTTAAAACAATTCAAATGAGTCATTGATTTTTTTTTTTTTTCTTTTCAACTTCTTGGCGTTCTCTCTTGGGGTTCAGCTTTAACATCTTTCCTCCCACCATGGCCACATCCTTCCTATCTTCTAATGTTTCCCATGTAGAGCGGATTTTATTTAGAACACCAGTCAGTGTTTACACAATTAGGACTTTTGTTTAAAGAGGTATTAGGTGTTTTGCCTGGATTGAATCAATTAGTATCCCTAACACAATTAGAATGTGTTTGTTTTCCATAATTTAGCATATGCTTGAGTTAGTTTTGCTTTGCTTACAGCTGCTTGGTTTCAAGTTGGCTCAACTGGATACTTCACAGTAAATTTGAATGACAACTTGTGAATTGCTAATTCATTTTCCTTTCCAATGTGACTTGGAGTATTTAGTCACAGTGCTCATTTTTTGTTATTTCAACCCATAATTGTACAGTTGTCCGTTGCCACATATTGCTGTGCCGGTGGCACTACAGAGAATATTGAGTTAGACAAGATTATGTTCCTGAGGTTGGGCAAACGGGATTTTGCTTTGTTACACAGAGATACTGCAAACTCAGTTTATTAAAGAAAAAATTCTTGAATTTGATATATTCTAAGTTTTCTTGTAGATCTTCACGTTTCTCATTTTCCTCGCAGTTATTTGGGAATATTTGTTTTATCCCATGTGGTGATCTGAGTATCAAATGAATTTAACTTTAATATACAAAACTATAACTAGATGAGTTGGGTGGTTTCACAAAGTTATAACATTGCGGTGTTTACTGTTTAACAGAACAAAGTACATAAATTACGTTGGTATTTTTGGAAGTGGTGAGGTCAGCCAACTTCATTCCTATTCTTGCTGTTCTTATGGTGAAAGGCCGCTTCACTGAACTGCATTTGAAATTTTGTTTTGAAAACAGCAGTGGCAACATCTGGCGGATCGTGAACTTACTAGAGATGTAGCATAAAGTATGCATCTCTTTTCCTAGATCTAAGCAAGCATGACTATAAAATATGTCAAGAATGATAAGCATGGGCTGATGTACATGCCAGAAATTCATATAATGCAAAGAACTGTATTTTGCTCACGTATCTAGCTTACCTCTTGCACCCAGTCTCCCCGTTTAGGTTTTAAATACCCTTCTAGATCTTTTATGCATATACCTGTTGAATTCTGAAAGTTGCCTGTTAACTTTTTACCGAACTTTTGTTTTTCAGGTGTTCTTGCTGGTCATGATAACCGTGTCAGCTGTTTAGGTGTAACAGATGATGGCATGGCTGTGGCAACAGGCTCTTGGGACAGTTTTCTTAGAATCTGGAATTAATAGTATGTACAGGTTTTCTGTTCTCCGTTGCAATCTGGAGAAATCAGTGCTACAGCCTATCGCTGTGAGAAGAAAATTCTACCTTATATTTGCAGGTGAAGATTTTTCTATTGAGATTATTATATACAAAAAGAAGATTTCAGTAAACTACAAAACAAAAAAGTGGGGGAAAACAATGCAGGGGTGCTTGCTGAGATCAAAAGGACCAGTGCATTAATTTGAGGAGTTGAGCTAATTTAACCTTGATGAATTTTTGCTTGTACTCAAATTCGTTATTTTCTTTGTGTAGGACAGAATGTACACATTATAGCTGTTTTCATGTTTGATTGTGTTTGCATTTTTTAAGACCTACATTTTTAACTTTCTATACATAAGAAATATCACATTTTTGAGTTTTGTAATGGAAGAAGTAGGCACAATAGATGGAGGTGATCCCCTATGTATGTGTACTTATGTTTGAAGAAAGGCTCCTTGATTTCTGACCTTCCTTTTCCATCTGAAAGAGCTCCTGGTTGCTTCATGTCTCAAATGCTAGCAGGACTAGTAACTCAGAGGGTAGTCTCTGTTGAGTAGATAGTTTCTTTGCCATCCTATGAATTTAAATAAGTGCTCCTTTTCAGTCCTTGGAGGGGGAGGTAATCTGAAGGCCAGGGAATCGAGATTTCATTCTGAAATTCTAGACCTATATGTGAAACTCTTACATTAATAGTTAGCAGTAATTGCATAAAAATGGTTCTTGACATTTAAAAAATCTGGTTACGATCAAATGACACTTGGAGTAGCCCTCTAAATAGTTGGGCTTTACTAGTTATTTCATATTCTAGAACTGAGTTTGTAGGGTCCACTCATTATTGCAGATTAACAATTAGATCGTCCTTGTACCTGAAGAATTTTCCCCAGTGTTCTCCGTTGATACACACGTAGATGGGAAATATGTGATGGCATTATGTTGTTGAAAGAAGCGTTAAAATCTAACCAGTTGCTAGACTTGATTAGTTATAATTGTGTAGCAAGGTAGCTTTATGAATTCATGTTCAAATAGTTTATATCAATTCAGATTTTATATTATCTGTGACTTAAATTTTAAAAAGGAAATATTCAGACTTTTTGCTCTTCTGTAATTCTTCTCTTGGCACAAAATAATGGTTTCTAAGTGATTTCGCCAAAAAGCAGCCTTAGATCCAAGTGACTCCACTTTAAAGCCAAAAGAAAAATTCCAAGAGCAGTTCTTAAAGGAGTCAGAGGAAAATACTAAGCAATTCCTGCTTGTCAATGATATAATGTGTCTATTGCTAGAATGTGTCCCCCCCCATTTAAACAAAGATACTTTCCCCTTATAACTAAAGCTAAATGACAATAGAAGATTGTTAGTCTTGCTTGATGGTGAAGTCATGGATTATTCTCATATATAGAAGTGCATTATTTTTGTAATTTAGCGAACCATGTCCGTTACTGTTGAGATGGGTCTCAACTTTTGATCACATGTAACCCTAAATACTCCCCAAATTTTACTTGTGAATTTTCATTTTTATATTGTGAATGTGCTAGTAAGAGCATCAACTATAATGAAGTCTCTATCAGTTTTAAGATCAGCTGATAATAAAAAGATACAGGACCAAAAAAATAGACTATTGTAGATGGCAGGCATGAATGTATATTTATAAACACATATAAGATTTCTATGAACTTTTTTTGCAATTAATGTTTGTGGACTGTCATTTCATAAAGAATAGCTCTTTGAGGTAAGGCAAGAATATTTTAAAGGAACATATTCATTTCCCCAAAAGGTGAGGGTTTGCCATGTAGTTCAGCAATTCATTCAAAATTCCTGTTCAAGAAACCACTTCTGCCATGTTCAAAATAGCCATATATATATATAAATGTGTAAGAGTATCTCTACTTTGAAAGTTATTCTAATAACAAAGATACTTTTGTCGGAGATACACAGACTACAAGAATTTCATGGTCTTCAGCATGTTTATAGAACGAGTTAAAGTCTTTGTAGATAAGCTTAAAAGCAGTTCCCATAATTCAGTGTGTACTAGGGAACTAAGACCCAACCACTATGGTGGCTATTTATACAGAAGATCAAATGGTGACCTCATTACATTAACTTACTAGCTAAACCTTTGCTCTCTAGTAATCAAAGTTCCAATTGCTAAATTATTTACTTGCAGTTTGAGTTCAGCTGATAGTCTTAAGTGTTGTGCGTAAGACTTGTAACCAGTAAGAGTATTACTATGCAGTTTTAAAGACTTTGCATCAAGATTGTTGCATTTATCTGGTGCCTGTTTTCTTTTACCTTATAAGACATTTAAATATAATATGCCTCAGCATGTTTGTTTATAGATTCATTAATCACTTCATAAAGACTGATTTTTTTCAGATCTGGCAAGAATAATTTGAGAACATATTCTTTTCTAAAAAGAGTGAGTGATTGCCATGTGGTTCAGCAGATGGTCCTGAAAGCTGATAGCAAAGACCTCTCCACCCTGATGGACAGGCAGGCCTCCTTTTTGGCAGCTGTGTTAGAGGTTTAGACTCCCTCCCTCCCTCCTATTTTTCTAGTTGTGATCCCATGGTTCCACGCACCACACCAAATTCATCTTCACAGGGGCAAAAATTTGGGTTTAATATTTCAATTATAAGTCTAACAGGCCATTCTCATTTTAATGTAGACTCAGCTGAACTGCACGATGATAGTTAACTAGTATCCTAGACATATGGATGTATGTGCTTCTGGAACATGTTAAGCAATTTTAAAGTTAACCTATTAAGAGAAATGGATCTTGCCTTCTCCAGGGGACAATGAAATTTTTATTGCTAAAATACACCATGCCAATATTATAACTGACCTTTTCCGACACTATTGCAGTCTTAGATTTAACAATTTTAACCTTTTTAAAAGTGAAAACATTCAGGGAAATTTATGCTTTGGTTACTGTTGAATGTTTCACATTTTAAACTACAAGGCAAGTGAATACTTGTGGCTTATCTGTTTAAACTTATGGAAACTGATTAAACAGTCTTCTAAATGGGCCTTTCATTTTCACAATATTCTCTCTAGAATCTTTACGGTATAAATCATGCTTTAAAATTTTTGCTTTTAAATCAAGTACTATTGCCATTGTGGAAAGCAAAATTTTAAACTCTTATCTCCTGTTAGAATTTTTTAAAACACCCTCAAGTTTAGCCCATCTGTCTGTGAGAAAGAGTAGCACAATGAAAAAAATTGGTATTGTGAATTAGGTTTCATATTTACTAGTTTTTCCTCCCGCTCATTTTGAGTTGCCTTAAATTCTGTGGTATATCTAAAAATATTGGTTACAATAGGTACTCATTAAAATGGTTTGTAGTTGAATGTTTAAGGTAGCAGTGTATCTTTTAAAAGTTTATTAGTCACAGATTGATGGTACACCTTGTATTTAGCGGATGTGTTTGCATGTTGATAAAATTTCCTAAGTCTTTTTTCTTAAATCCAATTACTGATCCTATAAAATAGTTATAATTCAGCATCATGAAGAAACTGGTTATGTGTTTCAACTGGTGTTAAGTGTTCCCGAAAAAATCATACATCATATAGTATTTATTTTTTAATTGAACTTCAGTGATACTTGGTAGATATTTCAAGCCTTTTGTCTTTTACACAATGGTGCTCTATTGTTTTCAAAGCATCTGAACACTTGGATTCGCATATTCTTATCCAAAGGCATCCACACAGAAGTGGGTTTTTAAAGCTGAGTAAAATGTTTTTCACCTACAGTGGTTTCTATAGAACAAACTTGTAGCCAATTGACTTTGAATGTCAGTAGTATGACTATGGGCAAGATGAACGTAGATTAAAGCTCTTATAAAAGCTTTCAACCAAACTATGGACTTGTACCATGATTTAATAGTACTCTTGGATCTTTCTTGCACAATGATTCATTCCTTTATTTGTACAGTAGCTCTGTGAAATGTTGCTGTGAATTGATATTGTAATCAATAAAGTGCTTTTAACCAGATTTCACGTAATGTGTTCTAATTTTAAAAAATCACACTAAAACTGGGTGCCTGGGTGGCTCAGTTGGTTAAGCATCTACCTTTGGCTCAGGTCATAATCCCAGGGTTCTGGGATTGAGACCCACATTGGGCTCCCTCCTCAGGGAGGAGCCTGCTTCTTCCTCTCCCTCTCCCTACCCGCCCTTCTGTCTCTCTCTGAAATGAATAAATAAAATCTTAATCACTAAAAATTAAGCCTTTCAAACTCCTAGTATTTCATGCTCAGCCCTTTTTCCTTTCCTTAACCTACTCCTTACCACTGTAAATGCTGCCTACTGTTAAAAGGCTACAAAATTTCTTATGGCTTTCATTTTATTACAACATCCTTGCAGAATGAATGAGGGAACTTCCTTCCTTGGCCAGGTGCATGAGCCAGTCTACCCAAGATACTGGATATGCCTACTACAAACATGAAGATTAAAACTCACTGCCAGTATAAATGCTCCATTTATCAACTATCAGGCAAACAAATTTTATTTTCACCTCGCATACTTGTAAAAATGTAGTTCTATAAAAAGTTTGTTATACAAAGTTACAAATAATCCTGCAAACAAACATACATAGTAAACCAAGTATGTGCAACGACTTCGAACTACAGCTGTGAATTACATAATTCTGTATAATTCATGGGCTTAGAGGTGCACATATCTCCAGGCATAAAGGTTGGGTTTCATTATTTTAGTGTTCGTTTCCAACATTCATGCATTTTCAAACTTGATCAGGTGGAACTGCGTTCACACTGGTGATGGAGAACTTACTGTAGCTTCACTATACTGGGACCACTATTCCAGGTACTTCTCAAACGTGATCATGCATCAGGATCACCTGGACAGCTTGTTAGACTGCTGGTTCCCAAACACTACTGGATTCAGTAGGTCTGGGGGGGACCCTGCAATATGCACGTCTCAGAAGTTTACAAGTGATGGATAGTTAATCCAGGGACCAAACTGACAGCCACTGTGCGATTACTAAGGAGGTGATACCAAACCACTATGCTGTTTCAAAAAGTGCATGTACTTTCATATAAGGATTAAGGTCTTGAACTTGTAACCTAAAAAAGCAGTACCCGGGCTTAGACGACACTTTTTCATGTGGCAGTTGCTACCTGATCCCATTTGTTGGTAGCTTGTACTATTTTTTGGTTATAAAGCAACGACAAAAGCTATAAACTAGTATTTGGATTTCAGTACTGCATCCTAGTACCTGATCTGCATAAAAATATATTTTTGAAAGGCTTCTGTGACCTGAGTAATGTTATTTTCTCCTTAAAATAGCCTGGAAAATAGTGCTGCACCTGCTATGAAAAGACTGAGTAGCATTCGGGAGCCTCAAAGGCACAAGAAAGGAAATATTAAGTATTATGGATAAAAGAGCCTAACATGTTACCCTCTGTGGAAAAGCAGAAACTACCCCTGACCAAATGCACTGTCATTCTGCCTCTAACAAGCATCTAGATGCTGCTGCTTTGGAGATGCTCAGGGCTACATTCTGCATAGCAAAGCCCTAGAATGCCATTCTTCATGTTTCCAAATCAGTTCTATCAGTTTTTACACAGAAACAGATATAGTACTTGAACTCATGAACATTTCATTAAGTTAATTCTGGCAAATTCATACAATAAAAGTAAAAGCCACCCAAGGGGACAATCCAGCAGTATCCCTGCCGAACACCCTCTGCAGAACGGCATTTGCACATGACCATAATCACTGAAAATTCAGAGTTCCCATAGCTTTGGCTATTTCTGTCACTTCAAACTATTCCTAAAACCGAGATAGAAAGGTTTCCTTGCCATAATCACAGTTGAAGTGGAAAATGTTTCTTTAGAAACAGATCAGGCAACTATTCATTCAGACCTGGATACTTTATAAGAGACTTTATGATAACAAATCTTTATACCATTTTTACATCAGTTTTAATGGGAAAAAAGAGGGAGTAAAAACAGTATATTAGTGGTTTACATACCTGCCAGGATGGCAAAAGTGATTGTAACTTGCATACACAATACACTCAAGAACATTCCGCACTCCTTCTTGCTAGAGCAATAATACAGTTTAGAAAACAACAAAAACAAATTACTATTCCCATTAAAATAGGCATCAAAAATTAGTTTTGAGAAAAGATGAAAGGAGCATTCTCTAACTCCTGGATGCCAGGAAGCAGAGTTTTTCAGAATCAAAAACAAAGAGAGCCCTAATTAAGAACAAGGCCCCACCCCTCAGGGGTCACATAGTTGGTTCTGTTGCTTTTAACTAATTCATTTTTAACACAATTTAGCCTTTTCTTTACCCAAAATTAAAACTAAAAATACATCATAACACTCTTCAGAAATGCAAACACCCTGAGATAGATCATTACCAGAATCTACACAAGGATTTGCTATTTAGGTACAGTTAGTGTAATTCATATTTAAAGTAATTTCATAAACTGTCCCAATCTTCCAAGTTCCATTTTCTCCTATGATGATCACCAAAGCAATCTCTACTGTTTAGATTCTTCATTGCTTGAATGTAGAAACTGCTTAGTAAAGTTCTCCAGCTCATTTTCAAGTTGAACGGCTTTATTTCTAATTAAAAAAAAAATGAATAAAATACCAATCTAATTATCATAAAGGCCAAAAAGAAAAATGTATTCCATCCAATCTTAAGAAGAAAATCACTAGTCAGGTGCTGCTACATTTATCTGAACTCAGATTAAACTACTACCACCTGTTACGAGTATGTATATATGCCATTATAGCTTTGCTGTAAACACAGAATCCAATGTCCAGAACTTTAAAAAGGTACACTGAGGTAAAAACCAAAAACTGAAGAATGAAAAGCGTAAGAGACAATGGAGTCCTATTACCTTACATGGGAGTTATGTTCTGAGTCACAGACTCATAACTGTCCCTGAATTCCCTTTAAGTTAAGCATATAGCATAGAACTGGGTTTATGTATACATAAAGTAGCTGTCAGATGTCAAAGAACCGTGGTATACCCAAAGTTTGTTTTTTTAATACTAGAATCATACCTGATGCAGCCAAATACCCTAAAACAAGAGGACTGTTGCCACTGACAGACGAACACAGCTTGTGTCTCCCATTCGCATACTATGCCAGGGCGCACACATACTTGAATGAGCTTCTCTCTTTTCTCTTGTCTTCTACTGTTGCTGGGTGCATATCGCCAAGGTCATATGAGTTAATGGACTCCCCTGTATGCTTCTTCAGGCAGCTCTCCTCAAGCATGAGGTAAATTCAGTTTTATCTGAACTGCTGAGCCTAATCTAGTAACGATGGAGATTCTAAATACTACGGTATCTGTTATTTTAAACTTTCCTGTTAGAAAAAGGATTAGCAGATCAAAACTATTCATACTTACTCAAGTCAGTCCTGCCAAAATCAAAAAGCTACAGTAAGTGCCATTTACATTTTACTCTAACAAGATGAAACACTACTAAAAAAACCTTACCTAAGTAAAAAAAAAAAAAAAAAATTCTACTACATATAATTTTACTAAATTTTTTGAAAGGCTGTATTTGAGATGATCTAACTTAAAACAGGCTGAACGGAATAAATGAAATTTACTTGGGTGTGTTTGTATGTATAAGGAGTTTGGAGTCTAAGTGACAGGCAGTTGTCTTTTCCAGAGATTATGAAACTGAGGAGCGATGACAATGTCACTGCGAATCAGATTATGACACCGTGGATAGACTCAACTGCAGGTGTTTTAGATGTATGTCCCAAAATTTAGGTCCATTTGGAGATACCGCAAGCTGCTCTTACATGGGCAACTGTATGTAGCATTAATTACCAAGGAATTAATTACCAGGAATTAACTGATGCTTAAGTATACTTATAGGTGAGCCAGCTAATGGGTAAAAGCTGAACGTTAAGACCTACCAAGTAGTAGTCACCTCATGGTGACACTCCTGGTCAGGTCCTCAAAGGCAAACTTTACTTAATCACACACAATCCATGTTAAGTCAATATTAAACCAGAATTGCAAAAATTAGGATATCTTATTTACCTCTGTTGCTTCAAATTTAAGCACACCCAACAGTCCCCCAGTGAAAATGAAAGTTAAGGGTCTTGAATACACAGGACTAAAAACTCACACTTTTGGGCACCTGGGGGCTCAGTCAGTGGAGTGTCCGGCTCTTGGTTTTGGCTCAGGTCATGGGCTCATGGGTCCTGGGATGGAGCCCTGCATCAGGCTCCGTGCTCAGCAGAGAGTCTGCTTGAAGATTCTGTCCCTCTGCCCCACCCCCCAACTCGTACAGGTGGTACAAGCGTGTAAGCACACACCTGCTCTCTAAAATAAATAAATCTTAAACAAAACAAAACCTTGAACTTTTAATTACCAAACTTCTCCTCTGAATGGGGATGAGTATGGCTTAACAGAGCTTTAGATAAAGATCTAAAAAATTCCTTTTAATCTTTTAATTTAGATTTGCTTTTTCTTGTTTCAGTGAACATGAAAAACATATGAAATATGGAAAATAATAATTTAAGCCCATGTAGAAAGTTTTAACACAAATTCACTAGTAATTTTACATAATTCAGGTAATGAAACCAATAAATGTTCATATTATTGAGAAAAAAAGGTTCAAATACCTTAAGAACTTTGAACTGTTCTGTATTTTCTCCAGCTGATCTATTTCTTTGGATAATCTAGCAATTTCTTCTTCCAGATGTCTTTGTGTAATATCAACTTGTTGGCATAGGCGAGCAAAAGTGGTTGCCATTTCCCTTAAAATAAAAAATTATTTTTTTCAGCAGTCATGAATGTCTTTTAAAATGAATAAAGCTTTAATTTAAAGCTTATACAGGAAGACTGCAAGTGTAAAATAAACCTAAAACTAATGTATCAAAGAACACTGTTACGAATGTTATGGGGGAGGGTATGGCAGTCATACCCTTAATTAAGGGGAGGCTTAATTTCATCTGGCCTCAAGACAAATGCTCAACAGGCAGTATCAACCTCTTAACACACAGTTGTGAATATGAAAAAGCTATAAAAAGGCAGATGGGTGTATTTCTTCAGAAGTACAATAAGCTTTACTCGTCCCTTGCCCATAGAAATAACAATTACTGAGAACAGGCAAGAAAATTTCATGAGCTTATGTGACTTAGACAAAAAATAATTTAAATCATAGCCAACACTGAACCATGCTTCTACAACCAAAGGGTTATATTTAATTTGTGTGCCAGTTAATATGGTAGCTTTGGCAAACATGTTATTTTTGCACCTGGGAGCATGCCTAGTAGGTGTACCTCTGAAATATGATCAGCTTATTTTTCTCTGCAACTATTCTCCTGTGCATATTCATATTTCCCATGGTCTTTTTTCCTCTCCATTCTCAACCCATTCCACCATTTATCAATATTAGACAAATTAAGCATCTTTCATTATTTTCATACTTCATTAAATCAATATTTAGCTAATATTATTTTGAGTAATTATTTGAGGCTGCCTCCATTAGGATGTAAAGTCTTCTAAGAAAGAGATCAAGCTCTCTATGTCCTACAACCACCTCTAGCATAGTTACTAGCACATGGTAGGCAATCAGCAAAAGATGATCAAATGAATGAAAACCTTCGTTAACTTTGTTTTTACGTATGGGACCTCAGCTGATTTCTTCTGGAGGTCTAGCTACCTCCATCAGAGAAAAGATCTCTAATATAAATAAAAACCGTGTAAGATAAGAGCTCAATAAATATTTGGCAAATATCCTCCGATCTGTGCCCTCATTGTTTCCATTCTCTGAAGTACAGGCTTTGACCTTGTGTCTGAAAATTTAATCTCCCTGCAATTCTTGTCTCGTTAGCCTAAACCACTCAATACACTACACTATTGCAGTTATTTGTTTCAGAGCTAAATATCGATGACATCACTCCCAGGACTCCCTAATATCCAAGCTCCTGTCCTAGTATTAGGTGTCTATTCGAATGTACCCCCCTCATACACACATCTGCCACGCTGAAATTTTCTCATGTTTCCGAACACATTTCTTTCCCCACTACTTTCTTTCTTTTGGTTTGGGGTGTTTCTCTGCTACATCTTCCTATTCCGCACATTCAAAACTCATTAGGCTACTCTTCCTTGTGGGAAGTCTTTTTTGACCCACTATCCTTCATGATTTAAGATTCTAGAGCCTCATTTTTTAAGGCTTACTTACCACTTACATTACTTAACATATTTCAACTTTTATTATAATTATATGCATGTTATTTCTTTCATTAAATCACAATCATCTTCAGCTCAGAAAACATTTTAATTCAGCTCTCAATACCATCCAAATATAGACTATTATGCACTGACTTAATTGGAGTTCTTTATATTTTTATTAGATCAATGAAATAAATTTTAAGATATATAAAAGAAACTAGTGGACCCCAGTATATTATAAAATTCTCTTGAGTTCTAAAAGAATTATGCCTTTAAACTTATAAATCCGGTGGGGCATCTGGGTGGCTCAACTGGTTAAGTGTCTGCCTTCGGCTCAGGTCATGATCCCAGGGTCCTGGGATCGAGCCCCATGTCGGGCTTCCTGCTCAGTGGGGAGTCTGCTTCTTCCTCATCCTCTGCCCCTACCCCTGCTTGCTCGTGCTCTCTCTCTCAAAAAAAGAAATCTTAAACTCGTAAATCTGGGCTGCGACAGTAAAAGTAAATTACACACACCACCATGCATTTTTGAGCCCACTTGTTTCATAATCATTGTTTTTTCACCTTGGTGGTGATTACAAAATGTGTTCACATTGTGATAATTCTTTTGAGCTGTACTCTTGTTGGTGCATTTTCTACACATGTCATACATCAATAATCCTTAAAAAAAAAACAAAGACACATCTTTCAACTTA
This sequence comes from Ailuropoda melanoleuca, assembly GCF_002007445.2. Classification (NCBI taxonomy): domain Eukaryota; kingdom Metazoa; phylum Chordata; class Mammalia; order Carnivora; family Ursidae; genus Ailuropoda; species Ailuropoda melanoleuca. The sequence goes on from NC_048218.1 coordinate 84,059,553, forward strand.
CTGCTGTACTTGATGGCTACAGTTTGCACTCGTGAAGCTAACAATCATCTGCAGTTTTTCAGTTGCATAGTTCACAAACTGCTGTTTAAAGGCTCTCTCCTTAGCACGCGTGGTCCACGTCAGCCTCTCGTAAAGATACAAAGCTCCATACATGCTTAATGAAACAGATATGAGTTTCCACCCTACAGTTTTCCAAATCTGTAGGATAAATTCACAGGTTACTTCGAGAAAGAATATCACCACTAGGGAGATTGTATGTTAAGGCATTTTAACAAACTCATCAGCTCCCTACAGATCTTTGACTCAAATACGTATTTAAAAAAAAAGATATATTCTCTGTGAGAAAATCTGAAATTATTAAAAATCAATCAAGATGAAAAAGGAGCAGTACATAAATATCAGGCAAGAATGTTTATAACCTGCCTGACATTTGCTAAGTTGATATAATGTATCTCAAAAAGGGACGTGATTTTTTTTTTTAGGTCAGAGATTTTAAAAAACAAGTAAACCTATGTTGTTAATGATGTGAAAAAAAAATTTAACTGTTAAAAAGAACTACTACTAAAAAATAATCTTTACTACTTTAAGGCAGATCCCTTTGGTATTCAGAGAAGGCCAGATAAGGGATTTGAATCATTCCTGTTACTCCAAAGTACAAATATCATTTCTTTATGTGCTGTGAAGTGAAAACAGGAAGCATTGTTTTAAGGACTAGCTAGTTGGTGGTTTTTTTTTTTTCCCTAATGAAGTATTTGTTAAAAATGTATACTGTGGTAATCATTTTGCAATATATGTATATCAAATCATTATCTTGTATGCCTAGAATACAATGTTATGTCAATTATAATTCAATGTTAATAAATTTGTATTTTTAAAAACTTAAGATTAGACCTGTGAAACTCATCTTTATTCAACTAATTTTAACCAACTTTTCATGTCATTTTATAGACTATTTTGGAAATAAAAGTAAGTATACTTTCTTTTCGTCATCTAGCAGACAGCTTTGCAAAAATTCCAATTTTAGTTATACTAAAAAGGACTTCTTACCACTCCTCCAACAACGATGATGCCCATAGAAGTTCTAGACGTGAGAGAGGCTAATCCTGTTATTAAGGTAACCATGATTTCTTCCTGTGATGCACTGTCTGGTGTTGCAGGGTTGGCTGGAGCAGTGGGAGTAGAGGCTAAAGACCTGGGGAGCTGGGAAGGTTGGGGAAAAAGGATTATTACAATTAAATAACTACAAATGGAACAGTTACATTTATAAAGTTCTACTGTATTTTTTGTATTAATTATAGTAGTACATCTATAAAAAGAATGACTCCAATAATGAGTGTACCATAAATATATGAAGAAAATAAAAATGGTCTGAAAATTATTTTCTATGATCAATACTGAACCAATGATATCATGATGAATAATAAATTTTCATACTATATGATTCTACCTGTAACAGTAGGCCTTCAACTCTCAAAAGGAATTAAAACTGTATTTTAAAATTCTCACACCAAAGACACATCCTTTAAAAAAATTTTTTTTAACTTAAAAATTAAAACCTTCTACACTTCAAACTATACCAAATGAAAATTAAAAGACAAGCCACAGACTAGAAAAACATACTTGGAAATCATGTATATGACAAAAGACTTTTATCTAGAGAATAAAGAACTCCTATAGTAAGAAGCCAAATAATCCAATTAAAAAATGATCTGAATAGACATTTCACAAGATATACGAATGGCCAATACAAGCACATGGAAAGATGTTCAAAATCATTAGTCATTAGGGAAACACAAATTGAAACTACATGAAATATCCCTTCACATCCACTAAATAGAAAAGACAATAACAAGTCTTGATGAGAACGTTGAGAAACAGAACCTTAATATACTGCTGGTGGTAATGTAAAATGGTGTAGCTGCTTTGGAAAACAAGTTTGGCAGTTCCTCAGAAAGTTAAACATGGAGTTACCGCATGGCCCAGCAATTTCATTCCTAGGTATATACTCAAGAGAAATGAAACCAGATGTCCACATAAAAATAATACATGAGTGTTCATTGCAGCATTATTCATAATTGCCAAAAAAGTACAAACAACTCAAGTGTCCAGAAACTGAATAAAATGTGTGATGTCTATAATGGAATATTATTCACCTATTAGAAAAAATGAAGAACTGATACATGCTACAACATTCATGTACCATGATGATGAACCTTGAAAATACTATGCTAAGTGAAAGGTGCCCCAGTCACAGACGGCCATATTTTTTATTATTCTATTTATAGGAAATATCCAGAAAGGGCAAAATATGATAGTTACAGAAAGCTGACTAGCAATAGGGCTTGAAGTGGAAATAATGATTACCTGAAAAAGGGCACAAGGGTACCATTTTGGGGTGACAGGTTCTAAAACTGGACTGTGATGATGGTTTTACAACTCCACAGATTTTCTGAAAAAGTACTGAATTGATGAAATTCAAGTTTTTTCTAAATGCTTGCATTTAACTCTAATTTAGTTGAAGGCAAAACTTCAGTTTTAATCTGAAAACAAAACTTTTAAGGAAAAAAACCATTTCAAAAATGAATGCAGAATCTCCAACAGTACCGAATGAAAATGCCGGACCTGCCTTTCCCTTTGGATAGTATACCTAATTCAGAAACGGCTCTACACAATAGATATTAGCTCATAAATATGCAAATTGGACACAACTAGCTCTGTTAAGAGAAATCACATAAGCAAAATAAAAAAGAATCTTAACTGGTTGAACCAAAGATATGTAACTGTGTAGTAGGAACAGTAACAAAATAAAAAGCTTACTCAAAAAAAAAAAAAAAAAAAAAGATACCTGGAAGATGGGTTCTGATAATCCTAGTAGCACCCTCTGAGCATTCACTGGGCCCAAGAAACGATGGACAAGGGAAGACCAGCCCAGGGAGAAACGAAATACAATATCCTCTTGAAAATCTGAACATAACTTGTGGCAATTTAGGTCATAACTGAGATCAAATTTCTTGCAAGGAATCAGTGTATGTAGTTTATTTTGTATACCAGTTGGAAGTAACGGCTTCAAATTTTCTAGACAAAACAAAATGTATTTAGGAAGTAACAGTAAATAATGTTTTGTATTTTATAAAACACCTAAAGGAAAATAAATCCTTTCCCAACAAGATAAATAAAAAACTACACATGAACTTGTAGACAGAAACATTACCAATAATTTCTTGCTGGGATTGAAGCATTGAAGCATTGACTTCATTGGTGCACCGATCGGCCAAATTTCTTCCCATACCATCTTCTACGTGCTTATTTAACTCCTGTTAACATGGTACATGGGCCCATTATTTTTTCTCTAGAATATGTACAAATTTTACAAAAACTTAAAAAGTATAGTAAGTGATCTTATTATAAGAGGATAATGTTGTGTACTTTATATACAAGATAGTTTACATTTATTACAAGAGTGCACAGGAGATATGAGTTCAATCATGTACAGATTGCCATGAAGACACTAAAATGACTAATCCACTAAATAAAAATATAAGGTGAGGAAAACTATCTGAGTAACTTTTAACAACAATTTAACTTACATTTTTATATACTTTCAATACACTTGGAGTAGGATGAAACTCAGAACAAAATTCATCAACCAAAACAGACAGTCGACAAATTTCATCTGTCATTGCACAAGAAACCTGAAAATATGAAGTTAAGAAAATGAAACAAGATTATCAATACTCAACCAAATTGTAAAAAACTTAATAAAATGTGCCTTTAGGGTAACAGGGATAACATTTTTAGGATTATCAAAAGTATTTTCATTTCCAGAAATTTATTTAAAGATTTTATTTTTGAGTAATCCTACACCCAATATGGAGCTCAAACTCACAACCCCAAGATCAAGAGTGGCATGCTCTACTGACTGAGCCATTCTCTTCATTCCCAGAAATTTTAATCATAAAGTCACCAACCCACCTTGTTTGCCACCTCTTCTGTAACCGCCCTGATTTTTTTCTTAACATCCAGCGTTAAAAGGTTCATCTGGTTTCGGATAAAGTCCAGTCTATCAATTTGATCTTCCCTCTCTTCCATTGAATAAACCCTATTATAGTATGCAGAGTAATTAATTCTCAGGATATATTAAAGTCCTGAAGCAATTAACCTAGGGCATTCACTTATGAACCATCTGTTAGCATGATATAGGGGTGGGAAAATGAATCTTGTATTTCAGTATCTAAAAGGATTCAAATAATATTTCACTTATAAAATATTTTCTAGATGACTGGATATAAACTACTTTGTGTCTCTGCACATGTGGCATCTGAATCCCACAAAGAATAAGGATGCTCCAAACACAGATATGGTCACAATAAAAATACTGACTTCATTTAATAAACAGGGGTCAGCAAATGGCAGCCTGAAAGCCAAATCCAGCCAGCTGCTAGTCTTTGTTATGGTTTCCAAGACCATATGCCTATCATCTGTATGGCTGCCTTTGCCCTAGAACTGCAGAACTGAGCAGTTGCAAAAGAGAAAGTACAACCCAAAAACCTAAAATATCTACTATCTAGCTTTTACAGAAAATCTGCTGACCACTACAGGATACAGGAAAACAAAGACTTGAGATCCCAAGACATGATTATACAAACCATCTTCAAATCACATCTTCTTTGTGCTATGTTTAGTTCAATGTCCTGTATGTTTAAAATCAGTAATATTAAGGTCAACCGGTAGACCAAATACTCATTTTGGATACTATGATAGCAGCTGAGCTGAAAGAGTTATAAATGACAACACAGTCTCATACAGAAACAGCGCACAGGGCCTGAGATCAGATTCTGATTTCTCATTCTTGTGTTTATATATCAGAAATTCTCTAACTTTATACATGATGCATTCCAGCAAAAGTGTCAAAATGAGGCAATAGATTTAGGTGTATTTGTTTCCAGTAAGATGAAATGCATTTAAAATTCCCAATTTAATGTCCTCTTAATCCCTGATGCTTTGTATCTTTCCCTTGATTGGCTTAAGCCCACTAATGGGTTCATTTAAGGCTTACCAACATTACCTGTGTCACATCTAGTAACAGCCTCAACTTTGTTTCAGGTGTACCAAGTTTGTGAGAATTACCCTTTTCTTCAATGTTAGCAATTTCATATATTTATTTTCATCTTTATAAGGTAATAAATGGAATAACAGCACAGTACAATGACATATAGGGTAGTGCTTACCCAACTGACTTTCTGGCTGGCAGGTAATATCACCTTGTACTACCAGTTGATTAAAAAAAAAAAACACACAACTGGCATCAAAGAGAGATTTCAAGGTATCAATGTATAAATATATGAAAAATGGGTCATAGGTTGAATGTAACAAAAAAGAGGGCCACCTCCCTTTTGGACTTCTTCAAAAATTTCCACTTATAAGAAATGGTTCTTTCATTGCTTTAAAGATATTTTAAAACAATGGAACACATTAAGTCATGAGAATATTGAGTTCTGGGAAAGGTAAATGATGTATTTAAGGTTGTAGAATATTTGTAATTTCAAATATTCATTTAAAAACATGCAAGCAGGTTGTTGACTTTAGTGTGAAAGTATTTAAAATACAACAATTTAAAACCGTAGTCTAAGAAATCTATACTGACATGAACTGACAGTTTTATTTTGCAGGAAAATGAATTCATACCTTTTCTCTGCTGCTGCCACGTTTATTGAATCCATTATGTTTTTCACAGTATCTAGTATCTGTTTAGCTCTGATAGTGTGCTGTTCAAACTTTGTTTTCACTGCTGACTGCGAGATACACTCCTGCGAGGGCCCAAGCCATAACACATTACTGTAATTCCATCTCAACATTTTCAGGAATTTAAACACAAAAACTTGCTGTTTGTAATGATAACCAAAACATAAATAAGGGCAGAAAATAAATGCATGATAAACAGAACTTAAAGTAACAAAGGTTAAAAAACCTACAAGAAATCAAAAGTAAAAAGGGCATTAACAGCAAGTTCATACCTTTGTGTAATTTTACACAGTAATGTGCAATGGTGTTTTGACTATATTTTTAAAAATAAATAAAAAAGCAGGGTACTGTTTTCAATGTTAAAGCTTTCTCCATTAAAATTACTAATCTTATCAAGATTGCCTTTAATCTACTTCTAGTCTGCCTTGATTTTTCTCACGCTTACAACAGATAACCTAATGAAGTTCTTAACTGAGTTGTGAATTAGAATTCCACATTTTAAGAAATTAATTGAATGACAGGACTCTAACAAAGTTATTAAAAATTAGGACTTGTATATATTAAAACTTGAACAACTTGAAAAATACTCTTTAGCAACAAACCTAAATATTTTGTTTAGAAAAATATCTACAGGTATTTCAAAGATAATCTTGTTGTCTTTGCTCTATAATTTGTGCATACAGGTTCAAATGATGCCCTATCTCATTTGTTTCACCTTCAAGCTCACTGTAGCTTATAAACCATTCACAGCTGAAGAGATCAGGTTTCATGACCAGTGGGTTTTTTTTTTTTAAACAGAAAAGAATACATTAGAATGCAACACATATAGTAATGGATACATTTATACTATAAAATTAGTTTCAATACATGTGCATACTACTTGTTACCTGAAATATTTACTATGAATTCATTGAAAGCTCACAAAATTACATTAAAACTCCTTTCATTCTTACTTCACAGAAAGTTAAATTCTGCACTGACGCAACATCTAAAACAACTACAAGTGTTTACAGAGGAAGGCCATCTGGTCTTTGAACAATCAAGAAACGCTTGTCTGTGTCGCAGCAATAACCACAATAGGTGTTTTGTAGTAGGAAGCCACATTTATTCCCTGTGATGAATTTTTAAAAATTAGGGATATACTCCAACTCTCCATGATTTCCATGAATTCATCTTCTTGAGCCTCTTTTTATTGTAACCAGTATAAATTGTGGTAACTATCTTTTGTCAAAATAAATAGCTTTCAAGCTTTAAAAGGTATTCACTTAATACTACAGTATTTGTTATCTTGAAATCATTAGTATGTTACATTCATTCAAAACACTATTTATAACCTAGAGCCTTCACATCTCTAAAATGATTACCCGTTCGATTCACTAAGATAGAAAAAAACTTTTAAAATTTCTTTTACCATTTTAGCTGTCCTCTTCAGTAGTTTGAGGTATGAAAAATAAAACAGATTCACTTCTTTAGCTATAGGACACGTGAGGTAATTCATCTACTTAACAGTTTATAAAGCCTTAACTCAAGCCCATTACTTTCTTTCACTGTATAGCCTAACTTTTGTTCATGGTTAAACTTACTTATACATCACTCAACATCACTAATCCTGAAAAGATTAGTTGTGGGAAGTTATGGTATTCCCTGATCTGTATGTGCCTACAGAAAAGCCACCAAAAACTACACAATATTGAACAGTTAAAAGTATAAACTGCTTATTTTTAACAACCAAAACAAAGCTTTGATTTTCTTTAAATAACTGTATCCCATAAACTGACAAATTAACCTCCATAAAAACGATAATAAAAGCATAAAAATATTTTTAAAAGAAAAAAAGGTTAAAAAAGAAATTTTATGTTCCTCGATGAAGCAGATCTAGATATCAGCAATGAAGATTCAAAATTTATAGATAACAGCACAGTATTAGAGCTAGACCAGAAAGAAAACATTTCCAAAAGTTATTAGGCAATATAAAAGTCATTCCTTGATTTAAAAATATACAACCGTGTCATGAATAAACATAAAGAGAATAAGCAATTTTCTTCTAGTTACGAAGTACCCCACACTGATGTTCCCACTGATCACAATATCAAGTCAACCTGCAAAGAAGTACTCTGTGCTGAGGTGCGGGAAATCTTAATTTAAATACAAGTTTTTTAAATTGAATTATTTCTCAGAACCCTCACTACACTGATATGCTTATGAATCCCCAAAGGGAACATACCTAGTGAGCAGCAGTTTACAAACTTACTTTATTAGGAACTCAAATTTTCCCAGAAGAAGATTAAAATACTACACCAAACCATCTTAAATGCCATCTTGTCAGATTACCCTATAGACTATCTTAAAACTATTAAGGATTTAGAACCAAAACATTAATCACATCTCAGTGAAGACAGTTTCCTAACTTTCTAATAATATCTAAAGAAGCCAGCTGGTAGTTAATCACAGTGATAGATGTGTAGATATTAATATTTATGTGTAATTAAGATATAAAATAACTTTGTTAAATCCTCTTAACAGACCCCAAACACCCAATAACATGCTAGTCATCACTCCCAACTTATTATTTTGAAAGATTTTAAATTGACGGGGCACTGCAAGAATACATACTAATATACAATATACCTTTTCCCATGTGTTTACCTCTCCTTCTCCCTCTCCATACACATATCTATATAGAGAGATATACACGTATTTTTATAGGTATTTTTTTCCTGCTGAACAATCTGACAGTTCTTTGCGGCCACCACAACTTTACTACTAAATATATTAACGTGTCCCTTGGAATGGGACCATTTTCCTATACAACCAAGAAACAATTACTGCGTTCGCTGGGGCAATACTATTAACCTAATACACAGTCCATTTTCAAATTTCACCAGTTGTCCCAGAATGTTCTTTACAACAAACTCAGACATTTTAGAGGAGAATTATTTTATACCTGTTTTCCATCTTATAATCAAAACTATTAAGAACAGTTAATGGCCAAATATTTGAGCAAAGATACTTAGATTTCTTAAATTACCTCTAGAATATTCACTTGTTCAAATACAGGTTTAAAACAATAAGAAACATATTGACAGAATTAACGCTGATTTTCTTGTTTGATTTTAACTGATTTAATTTTCAAGTCTTAAACTTGGTACTCCAAATGTTCCTATAGTGTTTTGCTCCTTAAGAGCCAAATGAAACCCAAAAGGTCTATGGCAAAGATCAGGCCGCTAAAAATAAACTTGGTACAACTTTTCTTTTCACAAAAATCATTTTCTAAGTCTCCAAAAAAAAAAAAAAAAAAAAAAAACAATTCTAAAAACAAAGAGAAAATGTATATAAAGGACACAGTCCGTGATCACAATGCAAAGAAACCGAGAAATAACCAAAAGTTGGATGAAAAGAATCAAAACATCTGATTCTTAACAACTCCTGTATTGAACAGAAAATGCCAACAACTACAATTAAAAACTATGAAAAACAATGAAAACTAAACTGGATACTGAAACCCATGGAATATGTCCAAAGTTACATCACAAATTCACAGCCCTAAATTATCTCCTAAAGAAAAAGCAAAAGATAATTCCACTTAAAAAAAAGTATAAAAAAGCAGAACTATGTTTAAAGATTAACATAGAATTTATGAATAAAAATCAAAAAATGCTATTTATGAATGGAAGAATTAACCAAAGTCTGGGGCTAGGTCTTCGGAGGATAAAGCAGAACAGTTAATCACTGGCGAATCCAATTAAGGTTAGAATATATACGTGTATGTGTGTGTATACATATATATATATATATATGTACGTCTATACAGAAATGAGAAAGAATATAGAAGTTTTACAAATGAACAATTTTATCCTACTACATTATAAATTCTTAAAAATGCCCCAATTTATAGGAGGTCTTAAATTACCAAAATTGATTTAAGAAGTAACACATTTCACTCTGGAAAAAAAAGGTGAAATGAGTTGTCAATGTAATCATCAAAAAATGCTTTGGCCACCAAGACAAGACTTTTTGCCCATCTGATTATTTCTTTAGGTAAGTTCAAATAATTTCTCTAGCTGATTCTCATGTTAAATCTATCATACTTTTAATGAACAAACAAACCATTACAATGGTTGAACCAAACGAACTATTTACAATAAAAAACTGCCAAGTTTCTTCTAAAAACATTAAAAATGGTAATTCCTAGGTCTGCCTGATTATTGCGATCACTTGGGGAGCTTTGAATATATACGGATTCCTAGGTCCACCCCAGCCCCACCGGATAGGTCTCTGGGATAATTCAGGAGTCTGCAGTTGTCTAAAGCACCTCATGTGATTCTCCTGATCAGCCAAGGTTTAGGAGCCAGTGCTCTACAGCACAGCTTTTATTCTTCTCATTTCCACTTCTTGAAGGAGATATTCTGTCTGGGTAGCAGGAACCAATATGAAAGAGGTTATAAATGCGTAAGAGAACAATATGATTTGGTAGGAGAAATCAATGACAAATATCTAACACACATAGAAAGAAGGAAAGAAAGAAAAGGTCAATAAATTAGACAAAAGGAGACAGAACAAGACATTCTCTCCCCAGTGTTTTCCCCATGGATGAAATAATTGAGAAGGAGTGAGGACAGCACTGAATCTTGTGAAAGCAATAAGGAAAGAATATAAACAATGGTCTCTGAGTGACTGTGACTTCATGTAATCTATGGTTCAGCTTGGGCCGAGGTATGCTAATATCCCAGGGGCCTCTAACTTTAGAAGAGATCTTACCAAGATACCCACTAGTGGGCTTTCCTTCCTTAAATACTTTGTCTTCATCTACTTAATAGTCTATCTCCAACTCACCAAATTAAAGATGGGGGATAGCGAGCAAAAGTTTAATTTAAAAAATTCTGCCAAGTACATTCAACATTCATGTCCTTACTATTAAAACTGTTAACGACTTGAAGAATAATTACAGAAAAAAGTTTTTAGTTCTGAAATTTCCGTGTTCATTCATGGGTGAAAATGAGATATGCAATCTAAGCAGAGCTAGGTTAAACAGGGCCAAATAAGAGTTTGGAAATTAACATCTGAAGAACTTTTCGGTCAAATGCAGGATGAGTTTTAATGTCTCTGAATAAAATCCTACACCGAAATATAAGGAAGTATCCTTCCTTCCCAATGCTGCAAATACATTAGCTATTCATGTGCCCCAGTAAATAGTTCCTACTACATTCCTAAACTAGAGGATACCCTATATCCTAATTACTTTTGTATTCATTCGTTTAGGACATTTGACATAAAATGTGGAGAATAAACAGGTGACAACACAGTTTAAAATGTAATAAGCTTCTGTCAAATGACATTAACCACATTCTGTACCTATCAACAGTATGGTACAAAAGAAAAAGATAATCTTCACTTTGCTCCATTACCCAGTCCAAGAGCAATTACATTTATTTAATCTTGCCTCAAATTACTGAATAAAGAGAATTTCACTCATTGCACAACACATGCAATATCAGAAAAAGTTTCCCATTTAAATACAACTACATAAGAAAAAATAAGAAATTACAATCTTTATTTCTCAATTCTTACGATCATCCATTTTGCAGGGGTTTCCTTTCTTCAAACTTGTTTCACTTGCTGTAGCAGTAACTATACTAAATAACAGCAAGCAAAGGTTATTTGACAAAGATAAACAGTGGAAACAGAAGATTGTGATCATTCGCCAACAAATGCTAGGGTGTTACATTAGTCAATACATTCACAAAATTCCTACCTCGAAGATTTGTTCAAAATTCTGAAACTCCTGTAATCTTGCCTGGAATCCTTCAGCAAGTGCCCCACCTGTAATATTCAGGTGAAGAGGTTAAAACCTAGGATACAGTAAGGTAAGATTTCTAGCATGTTACTTCTTGTAGTTCAAAAGACAATCTATAATAATACATACCACCTTCTGGCATCCCCTGTGCTTTGTGCTTTCTAGCACTAAGAACTTCCTTTGCAGAAACAAAGAAAATACGATTCTGTGCCTCTGAAGGATCCACAACTTTCAGCTCCTCCACCAAGAAATGTATACATCTTTCCATGTGCTGTCTGCGTACCTAGAGAAAACAGGGTACTGAAATAATTCTAGTAATTAAACAAACATAACTGACAGCTTTACGCCTATACTAAACTCCATTTATAGTGGTATTATAGTAATAGCTCCCATATACTTAACAAATCCAAAAATTCGAATAAATGAAATTTGATACTTGCTGACAGAATACTTCCTCTTAAAAGTAATGATCCTTCTTTGACTCTCTTTAAAATTCTGATGGACCACCAAATACTATGCAGCCACTTCCAAACATATTATAGACAAATACTGGTACTTACTGCCATGGGAAAAGAAAGGTTATTTCTGTATTATTGACATACATGACTATACTACAAAAAAGAAATATGTATATATATTTATCAAAATTAATAGGTGGCATGTAGGCAACAACCACAAACCAGGTGGCATTTTTATTTCCTCCTTATGCTTATTTCCCAAATTTTTTTTACAATGAAGCTATTAATACCTTTGATATCAGAAAATAAGTGCTACGGGGCACCTGGGTGGCACAGCGGTTAAGCGTCTGCCTTCGGCTCAGGGCGTGATCCTGGCGTTATGGGATCGAGCCCCACATCAGGCTCCTCCACTATGAGCCTGCTTCTTCCTCTCCCACTCCCCCTGCTTGTGTTCCCTCTCTCACTGGCTGTCTCTATCTCTGTCGAATAAATAAATAAAATCTTTAAAAAAAAAAAAAAGAAAGAAAATAAGTGCTACAATCAATTCGCCACAATGAAGCTATTTTTATTGAGAAATCAGAACATAAATAGTCTATTTTTCTTAAAACACTGTGAATTAAAGTTGGGGAGAACACATTAGCCAGGGATTAGGGTTGCAACATTAGGTTTAAGGTTAGCACTTAGGTATTAAAATTACGACTAAGAGGGGCACCTGGCTGGCTCAGTCAGTACAGTATGTGACTCGATCTTGGGGTTGTGAGTTCGAGCCCCAAGTTGGGTGTAGGGATTACTTAAAATTTTTAAAAAATTAAAAAATTTAAAAAAAACAGGACTAAGGGTGAAACTAGTTAGGGTTTAGTACTAGCCTCTAGCATTGTGGCTATGATAAGAGATCTCTATCTTAAGACTTAATTTAAAAAATTAAGGTAAATAAGAATGGAAAAAACCAATCTGTGACTATTTCCTAAATCTCTGATGATTAAATGAGACCCCAATTTGAAAGAGTATAATCACACAAGAGTTAATAACAGCAGGATATAAAGCTTCATATTAAACAAAATTCCAATTTTGGGGGTGGGGGAAAGAATGAAAACAAATAATCTAACATGTAAACAGTGATGGGATAGTGTAAATTTTAATTTTTTTAGTAAATAAACACAAACTATGATTAAAATCAGAAAAAGAAATTATCGGGCAAATTTTATTATTTTTTTATAGATCACAGACCAAATTCCAGATACTCTATTCTTTTTAAAAAGAAGTTTCTAGAGGCGCCTGGGTGGCTCAGTTGGTTAAGCGTCTGCCTTCCACTCAGGTCATGTTCCCAGAGTCCTGGGATTGAGTCCCATATCAGGCTCCTTGCTCAACAGGGAGCTTGCTTCTTCCTCTGCCTGCCACTCCCTCTGCCTGTGCTTGCTCTCTCTGACAAATAAAATCTTAAAACAAAACAAAACAAAAACAAACCAAAAAGTAGTAGTTTCTAAAACCACCAGCATGACTAAAATTTAAAACAACAAAAAATACCAAGTGTTGGTAAGGATATACAAATCACTTGGAACTCCCAATCTGCTTGGGAGTATAAACTGGTACAAGTACTTTAGAAAACTCTTGGGGTCTGTGCTTACTGAAACATAATATTCTCTACCTATAATCCAGCAATTCTACTCCTAGATATATACTCACAGATTACTGATCTCTGCAGTACTGACATTCTGAGTCAGATAAATCTTTGGTTGGGAGAGCTGTTCTGTGCTATGGGACTTTGAACAGCTCTTAGCCTCTACTCAACAGATGCCAGTAGCACACTCCCAGAGCTGTGACAATAAAAATATCTTCAGACATGGCCAAATATTCCCTGGAGATCAAAACTGCCCAACTCCTCAGGTTGAAAACTACTGGTATATACCCAACAGAAATATATACCTATGTGCACCAAAGAGACATATGTAAGCAACACTACTCATAACAGCAACACTACTCATAACAGCTAAATATAGGAAATTTACCCAAATGCCCATCACTAGCAGAATGAATAAATCAAATGCAATTATTCAAAGGCTGAAATACTATACAGTAATGACAATGCACTTCAACTATGCACAAGAATTTGGATGCATATCACAAATGTAATGTTGAACAAAAGAAACCTGACACAAAAGTAGATACTATATGATCCCACTAAATAAAGTTGAACAACCAAAAAATTAAGCAAGGGTGTTAGAAGTCATGGTAAGTGCTCATTCTTGTGAGGGTGGACAGAGACTGGAAAGGGGGTACTGAGAATGTTCTGCTTCTTGAGCTGGATCCCGACACAGGTGTGTTCAATTTGTAAAATTCACTGAGCTGGACACTTAGGATCTGCACACTTTTCTGTTATGTTATACTTCAATAAAGAACTGTAACAAAACAAAGTTTCAATATCTAAAATGATTGGTAGTACTTCTATAACAATTTTCCTCCAAAGTATCTTGATATTCTGATCTCTATTACATAAGTCTTTTCTCAAGAAAAAGAACAGCTACTTAGGATGTTCTATTCTATAAGGTATACTGTTTTCTCAGATAACAATGTACATGACTATATTTCACACCTTAAAAGAAAAAATAACTTACGTCTTCCATATATTCTGGCTCCGATGCAGAGGCATCCCAACGATTATTCAAAATGAAAATATTAGGCTTGGAAAGTCGCTCATTTACCTTGTGAAAAAACTGCTTTTCCTAAAAAACATCAAATACCCAAGAGTATGTTCACTTTTAACAGCTATTTTATATTTACATTTATAGCTGAAGCTCTAATCTAAAAGTCTGAACCATTTAGACAACAGTGATTAATACCCATTGATAAAGGATCCCAAAGCTCTGAGCATTACACTTCTCAAAGAAGAGAAAAATAAATTGTAAGAAGGCAAAAGTGAAGATTTTATTGCTCCTGCCATGAGTCTTTTCTGAAATTCAATTTAACAAATATTTACGTCTCCACTATCGTGCAGAACACAATTGACACTGCTGGGCATCATAGTCCATGTTTTCAAAAAGCTACCTCAAATCTTTTTGCAGATTTAGTCCAAGTAAATTAGTAACAATGTAAGACCTATGTACATCGTAATAAATAACAGAGAAAGGTATGTGCCTTAAATGCTATAAATGAATGTATGCTTATTCAAAGGAAAGACACAGTATCTAGTAGGAATTAGGAAAAGCTCCATAAAGAAGGAAGTGGTGATAAAGAAGTGCTTAAAACTACTGATAATGGCTTTGTGAAAGATAAAAAGTTGGGAGTGGGGGAAGAATTGTGGGCAAAGAATATCATAAACGAAGACATAGAAGTCAGAATGTACATCAAAGCTTGTTTATCAATATCCAAATAATGGGGTTATTCTAACAAAGATTTTAAACATTTATCTGTTTCTCATGAGATTATAAAAAACTGTCTATGGAGTCAGAGCAAACCGGTCCATGTGATATAGATCAGGTTATGCAAAAATTATTAACAGCGGCAAAACAGAGGTCTTGCTGGTAACACCTAGGTTATAACGGTGTTTTAAAAAGTCGTACCATAGTTTTGGATATCAGATGTCTACAAACTCTGGAGTTTATGTGGGATGAGGATGGCTCTAGGTTATCTATTAAGTTTGACAGCAACTTAGAATGTACACAGGTATGCTAGAACCTACAGTGTACACAAGTAAAGCTGGGAAACGCTGACAAAACTGTAAGTATGAAAAGCCTTGCCTGCTGAACGTGAGGACTGGGGGGAGGGTGTGAGGTGGGAGTGTTAAACTTTATTCAAAAGACTTAAATCATCACCCTAACAATTCTGGTGCCCATTCCTTCTGAAACTGGCAAATAACCACAATCAGTGTCACCACCACACATGTATCACACCTTGAACTTAAAAGATTCACTAGAAGCTAGAACCATCAAACCCTAGATTCCCTATGGGAACACTCAAGAAGACCAGCATCAGCTTTTCTGGTCCCATGGCAACACAAACTCCTTTGTTCACCCTTGATAATACAGGTTCTTTCTAATCCATGATTTGGATTTCCCTCTTTTCAGAATAGACACTATCTCATTCCCTACCACTCAAACATAATAATATGATTAAATCCTACCGTGTTCATTAGTGTTGATTCAGAGTTTGCAACCAAAACGAAGACATCAGCATCTAAGCAAAACTTATCAATCCAGCTATCCAGTTCTGTAGTGACATCTGTACCTGGACTAATGGGAATAAGATAATATTGGATTTTATAATATTTTTTAAAAAGAAAATCTGATTATAGACTTTTTTAAAAAAATTTTATAAATTGAAGGCTAAAGGATGGATTTCTACCAGTTTTCAGCACAAAGCCTAAGAGATTTACTTTTTCACTTATAAGAGAGCACCTGTGGCTGAGCCTGTGTTTTATAAACCTCTGTATTTATTCTGCTGACAAAGAACTTCAAGAGCCTACCCAACTGACAACTTAACAAATGCTAAAAAAAAGTTTATTTAGTAAAAAGAAATAACCTTGGGCGCCTGGGTGGCTCAGTCGGTTAAGGTCTGCCTTCAGCTCAGGTCACGATCCTAGGTCCTGGGATGGAGCCTGTCATCAGACTCCCTGTCCCTTTGGCCCTCCCCACTGCTTGCGCGCTCTCTCGCTCTCCCTCTCAAATAAATAAATAAAATCTTTCAAATAAAAATAACCTTGTGATTTTTCACAAAGTAAATAACACAGTCAATATTTTAATCTTTTAAAACTCTGCTTTGGAAGGATGAAAAATAAGTACTAAAAAAACAAAACCAAAAAACAAACAGGCTAATATATAACCAAAATCAAAGGTGCAAGCAGCTATGTCCAGTACGGCTCAGAAAATATTTAAGTGCTCATGAGCGTAAATAATAAAACACCCTCTGCTAAGACCTAAGTTTAATATACTATCTATACTATAAAAATTATAGTGCAACTGTCTACACACTGGCTTGATGTGGCCTAGGACAACGTGGCAAGATAAGAGGCTGGGTCATGGACATATTCTGGCCATGAAAGAAAGCAAAATTAAAAGCCCATCACCAAAACCAAAATGGCTTCCATACAACACTGAAATTTTAACCGAAGAAAACAAAAGAGCATATCAAAATTTTGAAAAATCATTTAACTACCTTTTTTAGTTAAGGACATGGCTTAGCAGATGCGCATTATCATTTTACTTAGCACCAATGCAATAAAAACACACATAGTAAATGAAGACTCATCAGAAGAGTTGAAACAAAATTCCAGACATATTCAATTAATTCTTGAACAATGAAAAGCTATGTAACCTGTCCAGTAAGTTATCTTGGGAAACTTGGGTCTCAAGCATAAATTTATTACTGGGGCGCCTGGGTGGCTCAGTCAGTTAAGTGTTGGACTTTTGGTTTCAGCTCAGGTTGTGATCTCAGGGTGGTGAGATCAAGCCTGCATCAGACTCCATGCTCAGTGCTGAGTCTGCTTGAGAGTGTCTCCCTCTGCTACCCCCCCAACACAGCATGTGTGCATTCTTCCAATTCTTAAAAAAAAAAAAAGGTATTACTAGTTTAAAAAATTTACTTAATCAGAGTTACCTACCTAGTTATCTAGAATTAGACAATCTCTAAGACCCAGATATTTATCCAAACTACAATCTAGAAGGGGGAAAGGGGCTATCCTTGAAATTTCTTCTAATAGAATTAGACTAAGAAACTGGCATGTCATGTAACCAGTAAAACACATAAACCAACACCTTATCTATTCCTTAACAATCTAACAAATGAGAACAAGGCAGCAACTGTACATTTAAATTTTTATGTATTATATGCTAAAGCAAGCAATACTGTTCTATCAAATAAACCTTTACAAGGAGAAAATGCAGTTCATATGTAATTTTACCTGTCCACTAAAACCAGGTCATCTCTCAAGAGGGCACATTTTGCCTTTGGCCAAAACACATGTACAAGGCAGCCAGCTTTCAAGTCTTTGTCCATATGAAGGGCATGGGCCAGCTGATTAACTGTCTGAAGTGGAAGGGAAAGAAAAAACAAAACCCTGTAATAAAACTCAATAAAAATTAAAAACACTATGATTTGGTACATTTAGTTTTGCAAAACATATACAAAAAGCAGAACTAAATAATTTCAAATAAAACCACCTCAGCAATCTTGAGAAACTGAGTTTTAGAATTACCAAGTAGGGAGAGAAAAAAAGATACCCTTAGAACAGTTTACTCATCCACTCTGCAAAAATAGAGCTGGTAACATTCCAAATGCCCAATGAATGAACTCTGGCAATGGGATCCTATGTAACACCTGAAGCTGATACTGTATGTATGAAAACAAATTTACAATATATTAAGAGAAAAAAGGCAAGTCAAAATAGCACACATGAAACCATTTTGTTTACAAAATACAGAGGAACACACATTTAACTCTATACCACAGGGAAGAGTTTCCACTGGCTTTAAGAAGCATGAGTGTCTTTTAGTTTCTTTTTGCCCATTTGTATTTCCTGTCTCTTCTAAAATGTACTGCTCAGTAGTAAGGGGTGAAAACAGAAGAAACATTATTAAAATAGGTTTAAAAACACCAGAGTAATAAGACCGAAACAATACAAGAGAAGCTCAATACATAATCTTTTAATAAAGGATTTTTCTCAGCAGTTATTTACTCACATAAGCCTGCTTGACATCAATGACTATGCCTTCTCTTTCCACTTGAATTCACTAAAATATTTCTATTTCTTAAGGTGATTTCTGACATATGCTAATTTATTAATGTGTTATTTTAATACCGTTCATGTATGTGTTAAATATACAATAAATACAAAGGGCCTAATATAAAAATATTCAAGGAAAAGACACCAGCACACACACAGACGAACTGCAGAGGTATTAATTTTTAAAGGGAAACATCTATTTTCAAATGGGCACAACAGTCCTGATCAGGGTTGAGGTGAATCTCCATAGTGACAATGTTAGCCAGGTTTTATTTTTGCTTGCTTTCATAAACTTTTTGGTAGAATTATAAACTTGTACCAAATCTTTTTTTTTTTTTTTTTAAGATTTTATTTATTTGACAGAGATAGAGACAGCCAGAGAGAGGGAGAGAACACAAGCAGGGGGAGTGGGAGAGGAAGAAGCAGGCTCATAGCAGAAGAGCCTGATGTGGGGCTCGATCCCATAACGCCGGGATCACGCCCTGAGCCGAAGGCAGACGCTTAACCGCTGTGCCACCCAGGTGCCCCTGTACTAAAATCTTGATGCCTGGTCTATAAAATTAAGATAATAAAAGCACCCATCTCACAGAGTTGTAAGGTTTGAGTTACCGCAGGTACTTAGAATACTGCCTGGTACTTAGTGTACAATGAAGTATTAGCTGTTAATATTGCATTTCTTTTACTACGTAAACTATTACAGCACAAGACTCAAAGTCTATACCTTAAAGCAGGCCACAACGTGAGGTAAACAAATTTAAATTCTGGAGTAAGGGAGAGGAGCGAAAGAGCACGAAGGAAGTAGAGAGCACAGGCCAAGGAAAAAGGAGATGATTACTTTAAAATAGCATAGTACATTTTACTTTTAGGATCTAAAGCCAGGAGTAGTTTGAATTCTGATTTGGTAAAAATTCTGATTAAGAAGTGATTCCTTCATTTGTATGGGTTAAAAGTTTGAAAATATTTTCATAAACATCAACTCCTTTATTCGTTGTAACTAATCTAAAGGGTATTACACAGACTGAGTTATCTGAGCTAAATCAAACAGCAAACTCACAGAACAGTAACTAGACCAGTGAATTCAACTCAGTTTTGCAAAAATTAATATGGCATGGATCTTTAAGCACTAAACTTTTGCATTTGTGGAGGAGATCTTAAGATGTAAGAGAAAGTGGGGGAAAACAAAGACTTGAGAAAGTGATGATACTGAGAAACACTTTTTTCCCTTCTTTTGGCTGAAGGAACCTAGTGGCACTGGGTTCCTTAAGAAATTTATGAAAGCTAGGGAATTGCCATTGGCCCTTATCTGATAAAACTATTACATTTATTCATGAATGTGCTCACTAAATACTCCAGAGATAAAATAGTTTCTAAAGGCACAGACATGCCTCAAAAACATTCCAGAGCCCAATTTTTAAACAAAGTTTTCTTTCAAAAGATGAAATTCAATTTGAGATTAAATAGCAACAATACACTTCAATAGTGTTATTTCCACTGGGAACATTATTTTTAAAATGTAATAAACTTTTAACTTTAATTTACTTTAAGGACAAGTTTTATTCTTCTAATAAGGTATGCTTTAAAGTATATTCTTCTAATAATTTAGCTCCGAAGCAAAAAAGTTTTAGAGAATTCAAATATTAGTGATGGCTTTAAAGCTACAAACAGAAACAGTAATGGTTCTTCTATCTGTAGCAATGTAGACATCTTACAAAAATTTTTTAAAAAAGAACAAGTTAAGGACATTATTTCAGGTACATTATGTTGCTAATAGCCAAATATTTTACCTTCACACTCCTTTTTTCATCTGATCCTTCAGTCATAAGATAGGCTTTACCTCCGTCAGTTCCCTCAACACTCAGGAAGCAATTAGTTGTATGGCCAATACCACTAGGGAGGACTTTATCCCACAACATTGCATTGATAACAGAGCTCTTCCCACTGCTTGTCCTGAAGAATGAATATAAAAAAATCAAGAAAATAAAACAGTAAAAACTTTATTCTTTCACTGGCTCTAAGGCCAACCTTTTTTAGAATTCAAACTTTGTTGAAATTTCATCAGGTTGCATTTTTTACAAAAAAGTTGCCAACCTGATTTACACAAATGTTAGGAATGTACATATTAGAAAAATAGAGGAACACAAGCCCCACTTTTCCTATAAAGTTATCCTTGCCTTTTTTTAATCTTTCTTGCTTCTTGTGACAATCTGAAATCACAGCCCCAAATCCTTCCCATCACAAGCTGTAGTCTAGAGTCCCCATCTCCTTAAATCAGGGCTGGATCTTTTTCACATCCAAAGCTATTACCTATTTCTCCTTCTCAAATAGGACAACGGAGTCATCACCTCACCAGGAGGCCTCTTCCTTCCCATTCCCGCTCCACCCTAATCTGAGTTAAGGCCTATTTATGGACCTACTTCATACTAGACTCTGCAAGGCCCTGAGAGTAAGGTCAAGCAGGAGAAGCAGACAAAAAAACAAAACAAAACAAACAGCACAGCTTTGTGGAAAAGGTTTAAAGGGCATAAACAGGGCACTTTAGAAGAGAATAACTGAGAAGGAATACTTTAGAGCAGTCAGGGAAGGTTTCTCAGGTTGTGACATTTAGGATGGGATCTGAACAGTGAGAAAGAGCCAGGCATAGATGAAACAAGGCTAAGGGAATTCTAAGTATAGGAAATCACAAGTGCTAAAAAAGCCTTAAGATGGGCTTAAAACTTAGTTTCGTGAGTGAACAAACGTTTCTGTTGATACACAGCACATGATATGGGCCTACTCATTTGTCTTTGCATCCCTAGTGCCTAACAGGGTGCACAGTACACAGGAAGTTAACAAATGATTCTTAAATGAACATGAGCTCTATCACTCCAGATAGTTATGTTGACAAATGGCATTTCCTACTCTACCCCTAGGAATCATGGGGCTGAGAATCCTTTTTGGAAGGCACACCCGATTATTAAGAGAAACTTAAAAACACACAAGTTATGCATATCATTTATCTTTATGTCTATTCTTTGGACTGGCTGAGAAGCTAATTCTTAGAGATCAGCATCCTTAAAAAGTAAAAATACGACTGATCTTTAGAAAGCTTCACTTTATACCAAGAGCTAAAATGAACAAATGCTTTCTCATGCTAACAGCTTTAGCATTTAGCAAAGGGAGAAACTCTTTGTGGGGCAAAGGGGGAGAAATACCACTTGCTGAAACATCAGAAACAAAGTCGGGGATATGACTTAGAAAGGCTGATATTTGGAAACTACCCTTGAGAGAAACAATAAAGGATTACCTGCCAAAAAATGCCACTTTCATTTGTCTCCGAGACAGCACCTCACCAATGACGGAAAGCTTGTTTCTATAACCCTGTATTTCTATCAGATCATCCTCAGTAGCTATTTGATCAAGTTCTGGATTCCTGTATGTTGCTACAAAATTGAAATGGTGTTAGAAAAAGTGATAAAAATGAATATCAGATTAATTATACAATGGAATACCTAAGATATGCACATATTTTCCATATTTTGGCTTTGCTCTATATTAACATGGCCATTTGAAAAGTAAAAATGCCACAGAATCTGAGTATTTGGTAAAAGGTGAATGCCTTGTTGCAACACGTCGTAAGAATCCCGTCCCCAAAATATCAAAATTATTAAAAATTACAGGGGCTATCCTCAAGCTAAAAATCTGGTGAGGGAGCATTAGGAAGGACAAGTAAAAAAGTCTGACTCAACCAACCTACCAAATGTTTCCCCACTGTCTCTGAAGAAATATATAGAATCCCTCCCTTTTCATTATACCCTTTACAATCATGTAATCTTAAGTACCAGAAAAGCTTTCAACAGTTACCTCTGAAGCAGTATTCCCCAGTAAGACACTCCTCACCAACCTTGTTTGAACAGTTACACTCTAAGAAAACATCTTTTACCCTTTCCCCCACCACATTCCAGCCCTCATCTGAGAAGATTAGATAAGTCTGAGATCTAGACTGACAGCTGACTTGGGGAAGAGATAAGTATAATGGCTTAAATGTGGGCTGCCTGATTTTTAGTCTGGGCATTTACTAACTAGGTGATCTTGGGTAAGTTGCTTAAAGTTTCCGTGCCTTGGTTTCTTCATCTTTAAAATAACTGCAATTAGGGACGCCTGGGTGGTTCAGTCGGTTAAGTAACTGCCTTCAGCTCAGGTCATGATCCCAGGGTCCTGGGATTGAGTTCCACAATGGGCTGGCTCTCTGCTCAGTGAGGAGCCTGCTTCTCCCTCTGCCTGCCGTTCCCCCTGCTTGTGCCCTCTGACAAATAAAATCCTTAAAAATAATAATAAAATAATTGCCATTTAAATCTGTCTCAGCATTGATATGAAGATTAAATGCATTATTACTATAATACAGTGCTTAGTGGTATCATAAAAGCAACCACTTATATCTTAGATTATTAATATCACTTAATCTTCTTCCTTTGAGAGCAGAAATGGGTTTTATTTGTTATGGCATCTCTCCTAGACTATACAGCAATGCCTTATGTATGTGTTCAGTAACTAAGGGTGAAAGGATTAAGCACCTGTATATACTTTCAACCATATTATTTTAAAAACTTAGAGAAACTAACCTTCAACAAAATGGGATCCTTCAGTAACAAACTCCAGTAATTGGTCAAAGATTGCAGTAATTGCCCTCTTAGCCAGCACAAAGTGCTTCAGTGGAGAAGTAGTTTCTGCCATTATGTTACTGGGGAAAGAAAATTAAAGTTAGAAAAGCACAAATTAGGGGCGCCTGGGTGGCGCAGTTGGTTGGGCATCCGACTCTTGGTTTCTGCTCAGGTTGTGACCTCAGGGTCCTGAGATCCAGGCCCAAGTCAAGCTCCAAGCTGGGGGAGGAGGGCTGCTTAAGTTTCTCTCTCTCCCTGCCTTTTCCCCCCTCCCCCACTCTCTCCCTCTCTCTCTCTCTAAAATAAATAAATCTTTAAAAAGAAAAAATAAAAGCACAAGTTAAACTACATGATAAAGACATGCAAATTAATGACATCTTCCTACCACATTAACTCCCCAGTGAAATAACCTAAACTGCCAAAATACTTTTGGATAATTTTTTTTAAATTTTATTTTATTATATTATGTTAATCACCATACAGTACATCCCCAGATTCCGATGTAAAGTTTGATGCTTCATTATGGATAAATGTTTTTTGAGAAGTGCTTTAGGCAAGTAATTAAAGACTACTTTTCAGTGGTAGTCCATTAAAATAATTAACTCTATTGGACAAAATCTTGGTTGCAATTTCTATTTTATATCCCTTTGGTGAAGATGAAATTGGCAAATTGTGACTGCACGTGACTCTTAAGAACAGGGTTAGTGAGATGGAGCAAGTTCTCAAACAAGAAGTTTCTCAACCTGGAGCTCTAGGGGACGGAGATGGATACCCAGAGTAAAGAAACAAAATTCCAATACCATAATGTAATTCCGACGTTTTAAAAAAATTAGTTCTCGTCACAACAAAAAAGCAGGCAACGCTTAAAGCGAGCATTAACGTTTCCAGCTAAAGTACCGAGAACTTCAAAGAATGTAAGTTAAAACAAGTTTCTGTCAACTTCTCATGAAAAAGACACCAAACGAAAACGATTACACTCCAGTCTACTCCCGGTATGTATGCGTGTGGAAGGGAGCAGAGTGGCCATTAAAAAGGCCGAGCCTTCCAGAGGGTCAGGAAATGACTTACTGAAGGAGCTGCGTGGGAAAAGCGGGGCGAGGGCAACGACCCGGTTCAACCGGGTGTGAACACCTACCTTGGGGAAAGGCTTTCCACACCGGGCGCTGGAGCCCCGCCCGCAGAGCTGGGGACCGGACCTCACCACCGCCCCGCGAGCGCCAGCCCCACACCGGGCTCCCCAGCCCCCGGGCTCCAGGCTCCGGCCTCGCGGCTTCCGCGGGCCGACCCGGCCGAGGGCCCCGCTCGCTAGCTCCTTTCCCGCAGACCCGCGGCGGTGCCTCGTCACAGAGCTCCGGCGCACGACTCCCCGCCCCTTGTCCCTGGCCGCACGAAGGTCACCCCGAGCGAACTGAACGGGCCGGCGGCCGAGGCAGCGAGCACTCACTCACACTGTCCCGGCTCCGACTTGTCACCCGGCAACCGCAGACCAGCCTTAGCCCCCAGGCCTCCTCATACTCCCAGAAGAGACTGGGAAGCGGAGAGGAGGTGGGAGGGGTGCCAAAAGGGCGGCCACTTCCGGTTTCTTCTCCGCCCCGATTTTGTTTGGCTCCGTGGCCGGAAGTTCAGCCACGCCGACCTCCATTTTTCTTAAGGGCAGAAGGCGGGGCTTGTTGAGGCTAGGGAATGCTACCGGATTGGTTTTCCGACACTCCACTCCACCGTGTGTTTGCCTCCCGTCTCTTCCCGCAAAGTCTCCAAACCTCTGCCTTCCACCTTAGTTAGGGACATTTTAAAAGGAGGTGGGGTGAACTGGGATGAGATGGGGTTAGGGCTGCCAGACCAAAGGGATTTCTGCTTACAGCAGCAGCCCCAATAAAGGAAAACCTTTTGACCGCTCCACTACTCTTCTGTTGTATGATTGGCTTTCTGGGCTTGGAGTACAGGTGTGTGTGTGTGTGTAATTACTTTAGAAGTGAGACTTAAGAAATTGATATATTGTTGACGAGTGTTTTTCAAATTTTATACTTAGAAATCACCTGTGAATCTTGTTAAACTGCACATTCGGATTCACTGGGTCAGAAGTGAGGCCTGAGAGCGTGCATTTCTGACATCCTTGGAGAGCTGCTGCTGCTGGTGTGTACATGGCTTAACAGTTGGTTTGGAGATTTCTTTCCAGAGCTAGTAAGTGAGATGCAGTTTTGTAAGTGAAGCCACTTCATCTTTCTGAGCCTCAGGCACTTCATATATAAAACTGGACTACTAATAATACCTACCTGATAGGTTGTTGTGAAAATTAAATGGGTCGATAGGATGTAAAGTGCTTACAACACTGCTGGGTATATAGTTAGAGCTGGATAAAGAAATCTAAAAAAAAGAATAGATGGGATAGATGAATATCTAAAAAAAATGAAATAAACGAGATCATTTCGGATGTACTTCCTACTCTAAAAAAAGAAAAAATGACAATGGGACAGATTATGGGAAGAAAAATGAGAAAAACTGAGCGACACAGGGTGATCCTTTCTGGGGAGTTAATATGTCCTTGATTTTTCCCAGGAAGCCAAACCTTGGAATATAGGAGGAAGAGTGCCCCAAACAGTGGGAACAGGAAGCCCAAAGGCCCGTAGGAAGGAGAGTGGTATAGTGGGTGAGAAAGAAAAGGCCAGTATATCTGGGAAGCAGGGAGGGAGAAAAAAATGTGGGAAGTTTAGAGAGGTAAGTACCTGTAGAATCATATAGGCCAAGATCAGAAGTTTGGATTTTATCGTAAGGGCAATGGCTAGCTGTTTTAAACTTGGGGACTGATACGATTTACATTTTAAAGGGTCACTTTGGTTGCCCTCTAGGTACTGGACTCTACCAAGATTCCACACAGTGTTTATTAAAGGGCCAGTCCACTGGCTGGAATTAGAGGCGTTTCATTTAAAAATGGCTTTTAGTATTAGTAATATACTAAAGTCATAGGCATAATTGCAAAATAAACTGGAATCATTTGACTTCAGTGTTCTATGCTTTTTAATCCCTTATCGCCTTTTACCAATCTCTCTCCACACTATAAACAAACGCACACACATAAACAGTATGCTAATCATTCCGCTAGGAGTCCTTATATTGTATTTCTATCAAAATTTGTTTTCCAATAAAGATCTATTTCAGGGTGCCTGGGTGGCTCAGTGAGTGAAGTGTCTGCCTTTGGCTCTGGTCATGATCCCAGGGTCCTTGGGATGGAGCCCTGCGTTGGGCTCCCTGCTTGGCAGGGGAGCCTGCTTCTCCCTTTCCCTCTGCCCTTGCTCACGTGCTCTTTCTCTCACTCGCTCTGTCTCTCAAATAAATAAATAAATAAAATCTTATTTTAAGAAAAAGATCTATTTCTACAGTAGATAAAGATCTGTTTATGTAAGAAAACTTTGCATTATAATGTAAATGCCCATGTGCAGTCGCAAACTTTGCTGGTTGGAGGGTTATAGTGTGTATCAGTCAGGATTCAGAGGGCAAGAGATTCAATGCAAAGAATTGGCTTCTGTGATGGTGAGGCCTGGCTAGGCAAATCCAATATTTGTAGGGCAAGCTGTCAATAAGGGCAGAATAGAAATCCCCCTCCTCCTCTTCCTCCTCCTCCTCCTCCTTCTTTTTTTTAATTAAGAGGCAGATTCAGTGGCTCTTAAAGGGGCAGAGTGGAAATCCTTGGGCAGGACCTGATACTGCAGACCACAGGCACAATTCCTTTTTAGGAAAATCTCTGTTCTCTTCTTAAAGCCTTTTAACTGGTTGGGTCAAGCCCACCCACATCATCCCAAAATAATTTTCTTTACATAAAGTCAACTGCTTGTAGGGGCATCTGGGTGGCTCAGTCTGTTAAGCGGCTGCCTTCCGCTCAGGTCATGATCCTGGGGTCCTGGGATCAAGCCCCACATGAGGCTCCCTGCTCAGCGGAGAGCCTGCTTCTCCCTCTCCCTCTGTCTGGCACTCTGCCTACTTGTGTTCTCTAACTCTCTGTCAAATAAAATAAATAAAATCTTAAAAAAAACCCAAAAAACCCCTCAACTGCTTGTAAATGTTATTCACTTATACTTTCCCAGAAACAAGTAGATTCGTGTTTGATTGAATAACTGGGTATTATAGCCTACTCAAGTTGACATATAAAACTGCCTATCACATTGTTGTGAACTATTTGGGAAAATTATTCAAAATTTATAATGTGAAGGCCTTTTGACCCAGCAATCCTAAGAAAATAAACATGTGAACAGACATTTAGCTATAAATATATAACCAAATATTATAAATATATTCAAAAATACAAATAAATATTTAGTAAAATATTATTTAAAACCATGAAAAATTGTAAACAATCCGTGTTCCCCCAAAGGAGATGGGTTAAATAAATGATGGTATGTGGACAGTATGGAATATGATGTAGTCATTAAAGTTTGTTTTAGAAAAATACTTGACACAGATATAACCACCAGTATATACAAATATTTTTGTAAATTGTTTAATACATATATTTTATTTCTGGATGATGATATTACATGTGATTTTTTTTCCTTTTTAGTTCTCTATTTTCACATTTTCTATATTAAGCATGTATTTCTATAGTGAGAAATACATAGATTTTATTTATTTATTTATTTTTTAAAAGATTTTATTTATTTATTTGACAGAGATAGAGACAGCCAGCGAGAGAGAGAACACAAGCAGGGGGAGTGGGAGAGGAAGAAGCAGGCTCATAGTGGAAGAGCCCGATATGGGGCTCGATCCCACAACGCCGGGATCACACCCTGAGCCAAAGGCAGACGCTTAACCACTGTGCCACCCAGGCGCCCCTACCTAGATTTTATTTTTAATTCTTAATAAAATACATACATGTCTAGAAACAATGCTGACTGGTGAGCATTATAATTTACAATGGCATTAAGGCATTAAGCAAAAAGGCATGAAATTTTAAGGACGAATTTCAAGCATCAACCAGCATGTGGAGGGTGAAAGCATTCACCACTTTCAAGATCTGTTCATATGTTCATTCGACTAATACATATTGAAGAAGAAATCTTTTAATGTAAGAGTGTGGAACCTCAGTTAAAATCTAGACTATACCACTTAATAGCTATGTGAAACCCTTAACTATTCAAATCAGTTTTGAGCATAGTGAATCTCAAAGGGAACTTTTGCTTTATTTATATTGTTTGAATTTTTAAAATCTTGACGGTATCCCTTTGTTAGTTCTGTAAATAATAATTAACATGTTTATATAACTATTGTTTTTTAAAGTTAAAATGAGTTATAAATCGCATTATAACAAACATTTTACTATAATAAGTAATAAATAATTTCATGCATTTTTTTCTTTTAATGGAACAGACCTCATAGGCAAAAACCAGCAGAGTAAACATGAAAAAAATTAAAATATAAAGACTAAAACAAATAGATTAACAAAAACTAAAATGTAATAATTCAAAAAACTTATAAATTTGACATACCACTGCCAAATCTGTTCAAGAATGTCAAAAACAAGAAGACACAAATCAAGGGGAAAGTTACTCTAGTTTTATACCATAAAGCCAATAAATTTGAAAACTTAAATGAAGTGTAAAATTTCTGGGAAGCTATCAAATACCAAAATTATCCTGAGGAATAAAAGGAAAATTGAATAAGTTAATAATCACTCAAAACACTGAAATGGCAATTTCCAATGTATATGTATTTTTATTTATTTATTTTTAAGATTTTATTTATTTATGTGACAGAGAGACAGCCAGAGAGAGAGGGAACACAGCAGGGGAGTGGGAGAGGAAGAAGGCTCCCAGCGGAGGAGCCTGATGTGGGGCTGGATCCCTGAACGCCGGGATCACGCCCTGAGCCGAAGGCAGACACTTAAGGACTGCACTACCCAGGCGCCCCTCCAATGTATATGTATTTTTAAAAGCCAGGCCTAGATGATTTTAGAGGTGACTTTTCACCAAATCCTTTAAAAAGAGATTAATCTTATCTCATACAGGTTTTGGCCGAGAACAGAACAAGAGAGGAAACGCCCAACTCATTTACAAGAATAGAATAACCTTGATACTACATTGGACAGGACGTGCAAGTAAGAAAAATTACATTTGTGAAAGTAGAGGCAAACATTCTTCATGAAATATTAGCTAACTGAATTCAACATTGTGTTTGAAAAAAGTTTTTGTCCAAACAGGGTTTTCCTGGAAATACAAAGATAATTCAACATCTGAAAATCAACCAATGTAATTTGTTGTATTAGTAGAGGAGAAATCCCACCTATTTATCTTAATAGGTGCAGAAAAAGTCATTGCTTAAGTTTAATACCTATTTATATAATAAAAGTTCTTAGAAAACTAAGAAACCTAATAAAGACTACCTACCAAACCCTACAGTAAATAAACTTACTGGAGAAACTTCAGGAATCTTACATCTAAGAGTAGAAACAAAAAACGGAATGCCTGCTATTGTTGGTTCTGCTCACTAATAACGGTGCTCATTAGTAATAATAGTGGAAGTCACAACCGAATTCTGCCATAAGAAAAAAGAGCTATTAAGGACATTTAATCCCTTAAGTTTATGTCATTCAGAGCAGATTATATGATTATTTACATTAAAAATTGAGCAAAGATGGCTATTAGAACTGAGAAGACTAGAACCTGAAAAGGTGTCTATATACAAAATCAATGTTTAAAAAACCAGAAGCCTTTCTGTGTACCTGTAATATCCCGTTAGAAAATAAGTATGCCAAAGAAACCCAAACTGTAAAGAATCAGGCATTGACTTAACAAAAACTACCTATGACGTTCATGAACAAAATTTAAAAAAGAACATTAAAAAGAGACTTGAGTGAATGGAGAAATATACAATGTTTACCAAAGGAAAAATTTTAATGTTGTGAAGATGTTAATCCCCTCTAAAATGATTTAAAATTTTAATGCCATTACAACAAGACTTCAGATGGAATTGGAACTAATCCTAAATTTACACAGAAGAAGAGAAAGTCCACCAATAACTAGTACAGTTCTCCCAAAGAGTAGATGGAATAAATTCACACTCCCTGATATTAAGACACATTACAGAGCCCTAATATTTTAAGCATACTGTAACTGTAAGCCTGAGGTACTGTTGCTAGAACAGAGGAAAAGAATGAGTACAGACACAGACCTGTATGCCAGTTATGCCCGTGGGCAGTTGCTATACTATAAAATTGGTAGGAACACTGAAGGAAGATGCATCATTTAACAAACGGTATTAGGGAAATTGGCTCATTTGAATGAAAACAACAACAACAACAACAACAAAAGAAGAACTTGAATCATACCAACACACAAAGAAACTCAGACCTGGACATGCAAGGTATAGCCAGAAAATTATTAGGAGAAAATGTAGGAAAATAATTTTATGACATTGGGGTTAAAGAGGATTCTGTAAACAAGATGCAGAGAGCACAACTTGTAAAGAGAAAATGTAATGGATCTATCTAGTTAAAGATTTCTGTTCAACAAAAGACATCAGTAATAGATAATAATCTGGGATTTTTGTTTTTGCAGTGTATATAGAAAACAAAGGACTGATATTTAAAATTTATTAAGAACTTTTGAAAGTCAACCAGGAGAGACAGTTTGCAAAATAAGAATCCAAAATATCTCAAAAGTATATTAAGATATTTTCAATCTTGTTAGTAATCTGATAATACAAATCCAAGCAATAATAATGTACTACTTTATGCCCCTCAGATTTGCAGAAAATTAGAAAGTGGTGTGATATTAACTTTCGGTGAGGGTGTAGGGAATTATGATCTTCTGATGGGAATATAAATTTTAGCCATTCTGGATAATATTTTGGAAGTATTTAATCACAAGTATACTATGTGTATATGTAACTCAACCCACCCACCCACCCTCAAAGAAAACCAACACAAACCCAAAATACCTCAACACATACAAGAATGTTCTGGTAGCTTGTGCATAAAACAAATACAAATGCAAAAGTCACTCAGTTTGATATTTAACTGAATCGACTTCAGAAATGTGAGAGAAGAGTTTCCTGCCTTATATGGTGAATCTCTTCGAGGACAAGAACCATAGTTTATTTATCCTCATATCCCTGAGCACATGGCCTGATAATAGATATTCCAGAGCTATTTGTTAAATTGAAGAGTAGTGAAATAGAAGTTTTTAAGGAGTTGCAGAGACTCCATGGACTATTTGAGAAAAATTTAGTAACATTATGTCCATTGTTCATGGTTGTAGTGATACAATTGATAGTGAGCAAACAGGGCTTAGAAATTACTCATGTTTTGGTCCAGTATTCTCTGTCATTTTCTCTTTTCAGGGGTCTAGTATAACATTCTGTGAAAAAAAAAATAAGGCACGTTTTAACTTTTTCTAAAGAAAAATTTTTGAAGAGTGATGGGGAAATTAGAAGTTCCGTTTATTCTAACTTAAAAAACATTTGACTGGGGCGTCTGGGTGGCTCAGCTGTTTAAGTGTCTGACTCTTGGTTTCACCTCAGGTCATGGTCTCAGGGTCTTGGGTTTGAGCCCTGCTTCAGGCTCTGCACTCAGCATGGAGCCTGCAAGAGATTATCCTCCTCTTCCTCTCCCTCTGCTCCTGCTTGTGTGCTCACACTCTCTCTCTCTAAAATAAATAAACAAACAAATAAATAAAATCTTTAAAAAAGGATTTGACTAATGATATTAGATAACCATTTTTCTAAGCTATAAATGAAGAAGCTCGATCAGAATTTTGTATTCTCAAATTTCAGACTTCCATGTATCACCTACCCAACTTTTTCCACGTCTATGCATCATTACTTACTTATTTTTCTTCAATCTGCTTTTTTCTTAAAAAGATGTTTTGTCCTAAGTAAAAATATTCATGAATCAGATTAGATGTGACAGTTAACTTATAATTTATAACCATGAAAATAAAACTTGTACCACATACAATTATTTTTATATGCTGTGCACTTCATGAGTCTGGATTAGATGACCTCTGAGGTCCCTCCCACACAGACTAACATTCTGTCATTCCAGGTTAGTTCCTCCACTTCAGTATTTTAATTATTTAGTAAAGAACACTGAATCAGTGCCATAAGGAACTTAACCATCATTTTGTGACCATAAAGAAGTATTTATTAAGATCTGTGCCATGATATTCTGCTTCTTAAAATCCAAGATAGATACACTGAAATTTATAAATTCAGCACAACCAACTACTGTTAGACAGAAACATGTAAAATGTTTATATATAGAAACCAGTGGTGTGGTATATGGTGTGAAGGAAGTAAGTTATTTTAAAGTTTGGAGGATAGAAGAATTAAAGAAAACAAATTTACTCTCACCCTGTTAATTGGGAAAACTTTAATCTTATGAGACTTTCGGGAGACTTAGTGAGGTATGGAAGAGTTGCAAAGATGAAGGTAATCAACCATAGATTTTGTTAGAGGAATATGTTTTAGAAACATGAATAATGCCATTAAAAGAAGAGGTAACCCTAAATAAAATGAACAGGGTAGGCAGGAAAAGAGAATCTAATATTCTCAAACTTCAGTCAATTCAAATTCAGAACAGAATGGTGAATGGCCTTTACATAGAGGATTAAGGAAAAAAAATTACCCACCAGAAATTACATTTGATGAGAACGATTCCAATTCCTGCTCTCAGGTTATTCTAAATAGAAAGGCAACAAAAGTATCAATTATTTCAACTATAATGTTTTTTGGTAGTGGACACTATCCGGGTTAAGGTTAAAAACTAGAAAACTTTGAGTTTCCATTCAAAACATACTTTCCATTAAATTTCTCAGGGTATAGGTCATTCAGCTCAGTATTTTTAGCAAAAAAAAAAAAAGGACTATTCAGGTTATATTCACTTGCCTTTTTAAGACCAAAAATAACACACTTTCGGAAGTTTTAATAACAAAAATTCCTTTAAAAAACTGTCTAAATAATCACCCTTCTTAAAATGTGGGAATAATACTAAGAGATAATACAATATTCCTATGTAGCAATGTGAGAAAATTATTTTTTTAGTTTTTATTTTTTAAAAGGATTTTAAGTAATCTCTACACCCGACATGGGGCTTGAACTCACAACCCTGAGATCAAGAGTCTCATGCCCTGACTGAGCTAGCCAACTGACCCCCAAAATTGTTTCTTTTTAGAATGAAGAAATTACTTTTCATAAATGAGATTTATTTTGGGTTTGGATAGTTACCAGTTTAACACCAAGATTACTAAGGAGAATGAACTTAAGGAAGTTGTGATGGCTGATGCTTTAATACAGAGTCTTTATCCAGAAAATTATTTTCAATGGCTAGTATGAAGTAGGCTTCAAACAACACTGTCTTAAAATTTTAGTTTTTAAATTTACAAATTGAACATACAACTTCATATAATTACACGACAACTTTTAGCTTTGTGAATTTATATTTTACAACACAAATGTACACATTTCTTTCTCTTAGATTTGAATGTTGTCTTAAAAGATTAATTTATGGAAAGCTAAACCAATATAAGGAGTACATGTAAATCCATAACCTAAATGCCATGAACAAAAATTCTTGTAGGTACTCTATCTTCAGTCATCACAACTGAAAGTTATAGGCAAAGGAATATATATCCCCAAATCTCATTTAAATTTATAGGAATGAGACTGTGCTAATTATAGGGTAAACCTGACCAACCAAATTTTCTTCTCCATTGGGAAGTTTGGTCTTTATTTGTTTTCACTTAAATTCTTAACGAATATTGATTTTTTTGGTAAACCAATCTGCTTCCCAAGAGGATTGTGGCCATTTGATTTTTATTAGCTTTTTCAAATTTGTATTAAGTCATAGTGCTTTTTAGGCATTAAAATTCCATTAAAAGTGAATCATAGTGGTTTGGGAAACATATTAAACCTCTTGCAAAAGGTAGTAATACTGACAAAACAAGCAAAAGTAAGGTTAACGGTAAAGTGCCAGAAATTAAGTAATACAATGTTTTGCAAATCAGATTTAAAAATTAGGACTAGTGTTAGTCTATTAAAAAAGACAAAAAACAAAAAAAACCTTTCATATACTACACCTGCCAACAATTCAGCAATTACCTAACAGGCTGCGGACTCCGTGAAATGGAGAAGCTGGTTAGTATGTGATGACACAGATTCAGGAAATCTAAGAGAGGTGATTTAAAATGGTAAAACTGGCGAATTTACAAACAGGAAGAGAGGCTTTTGAGTAGTGCAGAATCACTTTCAAATTTTAGAGTACAGGGGAAATTTGGAATTTCTTAAGTAATAAGTCATTGCAAGGTGAAGATAAAGCAAGAAAAAAAATGGCCCAACACTACTGCCAAGAATTCTTGCTGCCAAGAATTCTATTGTAGTGAATAAACATTACTATCAGTTATGTATTCTCAGACTTAAACTGTGCTTCAAATCACAAGAGTTCAGTGGAAATGTTTGTTTTTGAGGGGGAAAAACCCAGTAGTTAGAAAAGTCTCTTTTTAGTTAGTTTTTCCAAATAAGTTCTTTAAGCTAAAAATATAAATCAGCTATCCAAGCAATTTATGGTGCCATTGACTTATTTGAAAGCTGAGTCAAAGCAAAAGGTTTTTACTGGACAAACTGCCTCAAGATGCATATACATCAAAAAGTAAAAATTACATGGTTCTAAAACTTGGATTAATATCTCTAGAGGTTTCATTACAATTATTTTGATTACTAAGATGATCAAAAAAAAGCAATAAAATACAAAATTGAAAAAAACCCACCAAGGCATTACTTATTTAGTCTGTTTCCTAAAAATAAAATTCTTGAAGGTGGTTGTATATAAAAAAGGCATAAAAACAATTACCCAGAAGGTAGCCCAACAGCTAGGTTAAGTAGTCATGAAAAACACAAGGACGAAGCTTAGATTTTAATGTAACATGGCATAATGGAAACATTATCAGACTGGAATCCAAATAACTCGGATTCCACTTTTGTCTGCTACAACTGTTTTTGTGACCTTGGCCTATTTCTACAAGAAACTCAGAGAACTAGAGGGTTTAGATCAGATGGTTTCTAAGGTTCTCTTCCAGTTTAAGCCACTCTGATATTAAGTCTTCTCAGAAACATTTCTAACAGGTAGCCCTACCCGGAATGTTCCAATCAGATGAGTTTCTAGTAATACAATTACGCATAAATGACAGTAGTAGAGCTAAAAATGATTGGTTTTGAAAAAACTTGTTGCTGCCACCATTCTCAAAATAGACTAAATTTCCATGGTTCTTGTAGTGGGAAAACCATAGGTCGTAAATTGATCTCTTCAACTATATCAATATTCCTCAACAACACTGTTTGTCAGCAGCAGTGTTTATTAGAGTTCAATGATAGACAAAATCATATCTTTGTGATACTGCTATTTAAGAAGTTGCTATTGAATTGTGGTTATGTCTCTTTCTCCCACCCCCAATTCAAATGTTGAAATCCTGAGCCCCAGTACCTAAAAATATGACTGTATTTGGAGATAGCATCTTTACTAGGTTAAAATAAGGTCATTAGGGTTAGCCCTAATCCAGTATGACTGGTGACCTCATAAAAAGGGGTAGTTTGAGAAACAGACTTGCATACAAGGAGAACACCATGTGAATGAAGACAGCCATCTACAAGCCAAGAAGAAAGCCAGAACCCCTTATCTTCCAGATCTTCCTAATTCTAGATTAATACCTCAGTGGGTTTTCTCAGTGAATAAATGATTTGACATCAGCAGTTTGGGCTTACTTTGCTATAACTGAAAATGAATTGTGAAAAGGTTGAGCTATGAAATGTTCATTTTTATTGTCTAACCCCTTACCAGTTCCTCCTCACTCCCATCTTAAATCATTTAACTCATAGATAGGGGCTAAAATAGAATGGGAATTAAAAAAAAAAAAAAGACTGCCAACAAAACTGGATCTTCCCTTCCTACTATGACACTTGCCTCCTAGTGTTGTTAAAAGAATTACACAGATGGAGAGTCCACTGAGTCTTGGGGATAATTCCTGTTGGGGATTATCTGGGACGGTTTGGGTTCTTATTAATGGGCGTATCAGTGGACTTCATTGTATGGTACATTGCATTTAAGTTCTGATAGTGCAGTACTTTAATGACCTCATATATGAAAAACTGAGTTTGTCTTGAGTTTAAAAAAGTTAATAGCACCCATGGTTATGGAAGGAAAACTGTAGTCTAGTTTCTTTAGTACATCTGTTTCTCATCAATTCATGAAATCAGAGCTTATGTAAGAAACAAGACAACAGACACCAAGAGTGGTTAAAACTACCATGCACTGAAAATACCACATTCAGGATACCAATGTATACTGAAAAATGTAGCAATGCCAAGAAAATTGGACAATTAAAAAAATCTTGTTAAAAGCAATTCTCATAAGTTATGTTTAAAATTATCCATTTTAACATCTCCAAGAAAGTCAAATTTATTATTTTACATTAACATTACGGCAGTTAAAGAAAATAATCAAGTTGTCTCATGGACTGGAAGGTGACTTATTAATTCCCTCTCATTTCCAAACCTCATCAAGCAGTCACTACATTTATGAGGTAAGTCAGCTGAATGCTTGAAATCTAGATGAATTTTAAGATCTTCAATTTGTCCTGTTGAATATTCACAGTATTGACATAAATAAATCCCTTCAGATAAGTGTGAATTTAAATGTTTGCAATATTCTAGCATACTTGAAAAGCCTTTCCCACAGTCATCACAAACATGCGGAAAAATTTTAGTATGTTCAATAGCAACATGCCTGTTAACATTTGTATGAAGCCTACTCCGAAAACCACATACTTGACATACAAAGAAGTTTTTACATTTGTCAAAAGTAATTTTGCTTAAGAGGCTGTACTGTCCATGTTCTCCATTGTTATACTTATCACTTAACTCAATTAATTTACATGCATGTTCATTTACCACATGGCTATGCAAATCTTCCGGATCATTCGTTTCATGCTCACAAAACTGACACAAGTACTGTTCATCACAGCTGTGCTCCTGGAAATGTAGGTAGAGTTCACTGCTTGAGGAGAACTGTACATCGCACTGTTCACACCAATAGAGGTGGTCACTAAAATGGGTGTCTGCAATGTGCTGGCTGAGGTTCTCAAAAATCACTGTTTTGTAATCACAGTATTTACAAATGTAGGGATCCTCTTCATGCAGTTTGGCATGTTCGATCAAAAGCATGTTGGTAGAGAAACTTTCCTTGCATACTCGACACACATTTGAATCAGTACGCTTATGCTTCAGGATCATATGCTGCTTTAAATCAGAAAAATATTTGCTGTTGAACTCACAAAGTTCACACTTATAGAGGCCACTGCTATTGGCTCTCAGTAAAGGCCATTTCTGTTGGGCAGTCACATTCAAAGCTTGGCTCTTGTCAAGAATTTTGCAAAGTTTAGCTGGTGGCTCCTCATCAGTTTGGTCTTGGAGACTTTCCGAGGAATTGTTTTCTGTCTCTATATCATAATCTTCAGAAATTGCATGCACTTCTGCAGCAATTGGAACATCTTCAGCAGTGTGAACTTCTATAGGACTCTCCTCTTGAGTTTGTTGGTTGACTGACTCAGGTGAGTCACACTCTTCATCACAAATTTCAATATCAGCAGATTTTTCTGAAAAATATAACATGTCTATTATTATTACCAAATAAAACCTACTGAAAAATTGGCAAAAAATGTATTTTATATATAATTTTTTCATTAATCTATATAAACAAATAAATTCTATTAACTGATTTCCCTAACCTGCAGAAAAGGCAGTGTGGTCTAGAATTCTAAGTACAGGACTGGGAACCAGGTAGTTCTGATTTCTATTTCTGGCCTTGATTCCATCTGTAAATTTTGGCAAGTCATTTGATGTCTCTGTATCAGAATCATCATCTGTAAAAAGAGATTTGGAAAAATACTTATTATTTATATCAAAGCATTAAATACTAATTATTATTAAACAAAGCACTAAGCCTTTTAAACATAATTTTGAATTCCAACAGGTACTAAAGGACTTAGATTTAGCTAGAAAAAGGGATATTATCCAACAGACACACACAAAAATCTGTCCAAACAAGCAACTGCTTTTGCATCCATGCCCCATTTGGACTAGAATATACTTTTTAAAGTTACTTAGGAATTTTCAGTTTAAATTACTGAGTTTGAATAAGCCTTTATTCCCTCAGTCCAGACCCAATGTTTTAGAGTTGGCATGGGAAAACTGAAATACAGGTCAGGAGAAAAAACTGGGCTTCAACATCATCATGTCACTGTTGCTTTTAAAAGACTTTATTTTTTAGAAGTTCTCAGAAAAAATTTGAGAAGATAGTACAGAGAATTCCCAGATATTCTGCATTCAGTTTCTCCATTCTCTTACATTACATTTCAGTTTCCCCATTCTCCTAATATGATACATTTGTTCCAATTAATAACCAATACTGGTAAGATGGTATTAACTAAAGTCCATACTTAAGCAAGCAGATTTCCTTAATTTTTACCTAAGGTCCTTTCTCTGTTTCAAGATCCTAAGATTCCACATTACATTTAGCTATCCCCTCTCTCTAGGATACTGTTAGCTGTGGCAGTTTCTCAGACTTTGTTTTTGATGACCATGACAGTTTTGAGGAGTGGAGTGTCAGGTATTTTGTAGGATGGCCCATGATTAGACTGGGATTATGGGTTACTAGAGGTAGACGAGAAAGGCAAGCTGCCATTTTTATCACATCCTATCAAGGGTGTGTAGTACTAACATGATATATTACTGTAGATGTTGACCATGATCACCTAGTTGAAGGAGTATCGGTCAGGTTTCTCTGCTATAAAATCACTCTTTTACTTTCCATATTCTATGCTTTGGAACGAAGTCCCTGTATGCAGTCCTCATTTAAGGAGAGGAAAGTTGTGTTCCACCTCCTTGAGGGAGGAGCGTCTGCATAAATAATTTGGACTTCTGTACAGTTTCTATTTATTTACTCATTCAATCACATCAGTATGGACTCAGGAATATTTATTTTATATTTTGAGTTATAATTCTTCTTTTTCTCTCAAATTGTTTCAGCTTTGGCTACTGGGAGCTCTTTTAGTTGGCTCCTGTGTTCCTCTGACGTACCTGTATGGTGTGCGTGTATTGAGTACTTCCTTATTTTCTGGCACTACAAAACGCTCCAGGCTCATCATACGTATTTCCCACCTCAGAGCTAGAACCAGCCATTTCTCTAAGTGCTAGTTTGTTTTGTTGGAGAATGGTTTTAGAAACCAAAATCTGGGTTCACTCCTACTGGGGCATCATTTCTTTTAGGCCCTCTCAGCTAACAGAGTAAAAACGTTTGTATATTGCTACATATACATGGACATATCAATAAATATCTCTGTATGTAACCATCTGTGTCTCTAATTAAGCCAAACATGAGCTCCTACAAATGTCTCCAACTCCTTATGCTTTTTAAAAAATTATGTTTCTGTGTCTCTTATAGAAGCTCAAGGAAATTGGCAGTTTTGATGGTTGCAAAGAAAGAAGACAGTAAATGCAAATTTTTATCATTTACCCAACGCTCTCGAAAAGTCAGTTAAAGATGCAAGACTGAAAAACACCAAATCCTTCACCCTCTGCTCCTTCCTTCCATTAGCCCTCTAGACTACAGCTGAGTGGAAGAACTGTGTAACACTATTCCTAACCTTTCATCATAAATGCTTCCAGCTCTGGGTCAGTCTTACTTTTCCACCAATTCCTTGCCACCTAAAATGGACTTAGGAAAGTGTGCTTTTTATTTATAGGTCTGAAATAATGTTAAAAATTAAAAATTCACACTTGCTTTCTTTCAAAAAACGTCATTTCCTTACATTTAAACAGACTGAATACTTGCCCATTTAAAAGTGATAACTTTCACCCACATTTTCAAGTAAGAAATAAAAATACATAAAAGCAACTTAAAGGATATTTTGGAAAATATTAGATATACCTTTGTTGTCAAAATATTTTAAGTCTGGTTGTCTCATAGAACAAACACTATAACAATGATCAGAAAAAATTCCATTGAATCCATCTGCAATTCTGCTTATTCCAGAGGAATCTGAACATAAGAGCAAAATTCGAAAAATTTTTAAAATGTATACATTTAATAACAGCCATCCCTTTATCCAACATATATAAATCTTCATATTTGTAATGAGGTATTAATATTTCCCTCAATTCTGAAAGCTTCTATATTTCAGATCTGATATTGACATTGAGCTTTGAAAGAAACACAAATTACATGACTTACAATATAACACTTGAAGCACACAAAGATAGACCTGCCTTACTGTCAGGATTCCACAGACTGTAAATATGCAATAAATGTACTAACTGCAAAAAACATTGAATTAACACTGAATTAACTACCAAGAAGATCTGCCATGTAGTGAAGAGAATGCACAAGGCACAGGGGAAATGGTCTGTGGACCAATTAGGGCTTCTGAATAGTCATTTCAAGTCTTGTCTGGGGGGGCTAGGAGGCAGTAAATCAGGCTTAATTTCCTCAAATATGAAGAATGTGTAGCTTGGGTGGGCTAGCAGGTATGTCAGAGACTGTCTCAAACATCGATATGTGAGATTAGTTACAAGAGGCCAAAGACCTCTCTCTTTTTCTTTTTGCACCAACATATACTTTATTATTTTTTAAACTTATTTAAATTCAATTAATTAACATATAGTATTAGTTTCAGAGGTAGAATTCAGGGATTCATCAGTCTCATATAACACCCAGTGCTCATTATATCACATGCCCTCCTTAATGTCCATCACCCAGTTAGCCCCTTCCCCCACCCCAGCAACCCTGTTTGTTTCCCATGATGAAGAGTCTCTTATGGTTTGTCTTCCTCTGATTTCATCTTGTTTTATTTTTCCCTCCCTTCCTCTATGTCCTCTGTTTTGTTTCTTGAATTCCATGAGTCAAATCAAAAACCTCGCTTCTTAAAACCTCTCTTATTGCCAAGATAGCAGAGCAACCTCAACCAAAGGACCTAAAATAATATAATTAAAATAAAGTTCACATTTCTGAAAATAATGTATAGGATAAAAATTTTTTCCCAATGATCCAAATATCTTCCACCAAGGTTAATGTTGTGCCTTAAGAACAAATTTGGGAATCACAAAAGCAAATCTCAATTATGCTGTATAAGCATGCAACCTTGGATATCTAATTTTAAATACCTATCAACCATTAAGTTGTAAGTATTAAATAATGTCTGTAAACTTCTGATGTGTGCCTAGCACATGGTGGACAATGAGGAATATATATTCAGAGAACTTAAAGTTTTCTCTTACCTAAAAATTGACCCAGATATTTAACTGTTATCTGATTATTTATGAGAAAATGGTAAGAATACAAATGCATGGGACTTAATCCAAGGCCCAACTTTAAAATAACCGACTGACCTGAGTAACGAGAAGGGTGTAATGTCTTCCTTTTTCTTTTTTTAGGATATTCATTCATATCTTTTCAATCTAAAAATGGAAAAATTTAACAAAAATACCACAAATAAAGATTTGTTAATATTTTATAAATATTCCTTCTAACCAAACAACTTACTGGTAATAAGAAATGTGTGCGCCACTTGAAAATCTACTTTGTAAGAGAAGTGCTAAACAATGCTTCCGTTTATATTTTGGATTTATTTTTCTGATCAAGTTTAAAGGCAGGACACTAACACCTGTTTTTTTTTTTTTTCTTGGTGAGGTTGAGAAGTCCATTTCAAATGCTGATGTAATTTTGAGGACTGGATAATTACAATAAGCCATACTCTTAAATTATCTTTTATTAAAAAAATTGTTATAGTACCCTATTA
The DNA here is from genome assembly GCF_002007445.2 of Ailuropoda melanoleuca. NCBI lineage: Eukaryota > Metazoa > Chordata > Mammalia > Carnivora > Ursidae > Ailuropoda > Ailuropoda melanoleuca. Next base: position 84,101,729 of record NC_048218.1, read on the forward strand.
AGAATAAGACATATATTTCTTACAAATGGGAATATTTTGATACAGTTTTCAAGCTAAAGGTGGATATATTCCCTTATAAAAATATTGTTACAAATCTATATCGATCCCCTGACTTCCAGAAAATATACTCATCACATAGAAGCTCAGAATATAATTTTCAAGAAAAAAATCCTTTTCTTATTTATAAGGTCATATTCAACATTCTATTTTGAACAAAACAAGCAGCAACTTTTGTTTAATCATTAAATGATTAAATTCCCACGGACTGTTATAAAATTGACTAATTGGTTTTACCACATTCCACTTACTTGGTATAATTCTTAATACTGTAGTGAGGAGAAATGAATTACAGGAAAGTTTTCACAGATGGTAAAAAATGCCTGTAGGAAAAAACACAACAGAAGTCATATAAGCAAAAATGTATTTCACTTCTGAGACTCAAGAACATAATGGCACCAGGTCTTTAATTAACTGGAAAGTTGCATGGAATTAATTCAAGTATAAATAATCTTTTGAGTATACTGTATTAAGCACTAAAAACTGATAAATATATGAGTATATACATGTGTCATTTCTTTGAAATGAATTTACCTTCTAAAGCTATAGCTTTGGAAAATAGGAATACAAATAGGAATACAAATCTGCTTCTTCAGCCACAATGAAAGCAAATACAATGAAAGCAAACCAAATCAGACTTCAAGCTGTTTAAGTCCTTATAGATTATTTAACAATATAAGGACAATGACCAATCATGTGCCAGGCTGTGCAATGCTGTATCTTATTTAATCCTATAATATGAAAAATATACACTTTCTCAAAATTGATTATTTACCCTTTGTTATTGACGAGGAAACTGAGGCACAGTAAAATTAAGGCAATTCTTAATAAGTGGTGGAGCTGGAATTTGAGTAAAGATCTAATTTTAAAGCGCATGCTTTGGAAACAAATAGAGAGATAAAAGTGATCACCCCAACTCAAGTAACAGATTAGTGTCAGAATCAGAATCATCTCTTTCATTTCAGGTTAGTGTTCTTTCATTGTAGAAGTGGGCAAGTAAGGAATGTCAGAAAAAGAAATGGACGTTTCCTCCACCAGCTTTATATGCTGCTTTTCTCTTTGTCAAAGTGATATACATAGCAGGTAGAACTTGGTATCATTACTGAGACCATCTTGTTTCTAAGGGTAAATAAGGTACCTGAGGTGCACACACTATTTTTGCTGCTTCACTAAGTTCTGGGCATATTAATGAAAACTCCAGGTGATGTGATCATACAGTAATAAGATAGTGCTTTTTAGTTTATTAAGCATTTTCCTCTTATTTTATTTGATCTTCACAACAATCCTGTGAAGTACGTAGAGGGGTTACCACCAAACTCACTCCAATTTTAGTGATGAAGCATTCAGTGAAAGTCAACTCAACTAAATGGCAGAACCAGAGCTGAAAGAGCATGTCTTCTGCTCTTGAGTTTTGAACAACTAATTCTGTGTAAGTAATTTTCATTGCTAATCGCTATTACCAGCAAGCTACATCTTCCAGTTCTTACTCAGTCACCAATTGGGAGGAAGGGAAGGGAATCACCCAAAGAAACCTACAACAGTGAGATTAGAAATAGTATCTCTATATTTAACGGTTCACCTAACACAAATAGCATTCCTTGAACCCTTCAAAGCCAATCAAGTGCATTCAAAAATCAAAAATTTATTATGTAATAAACTAAAATCTCAAGACTTATTCCTAATACTCCTTCTGTACACTTTCAGAATTTATACAGCCCAAAGCACTACACTTCATGTTTTAAATGTTCTAAAACTATCAAGGAGAACAATGGAAACTATTGGCCAAACATTAAAGTAGCCTCTTGCTATTTCAGAATACACTTTAAATTCTTTCCAACTTGAAGAATGAAAAAGTAAGTAAAGGAAACCAAGCATGGCATTAAAATTAACGTTGCAAGCTGGCCTGGATTCAGACTGTCAGGTGAGAGGAATAGGATCACCTTGATCAGGAAAGGTCTGACTCCTACTTAGGGCTGAACAATACCCAAACATTTATCAGGCACCCTTTCGGCACGATGCTAGGATGCCTACTCAAGACCAGAAATGCTAACCATCCTTCATTTCAGCAAATATTCTCATGTGCTTTTTGTATACATAACTGTCCTGATGAAGAAGTTTGGCTTTTTACTCAAAGATGTCATATGAACATTGCTCACTAGTCTTCCTCTTGTGGGGAAGATTCTGAATCACACAAACCTTATCATTCACTCCCTCTTCCCCACTTAACAAACTACCCATGTAATACATGCCACTGGAGGAAAATCAGAAAAAAAGTTAGAAATTAATTTAAATTAATTAAATCACCTTGCATCTATTCACCCAGAAAAACCGTTGTTAACATTTTGGTATATAGACATCTAGACATTTTCCTATGCTAAGGTGTGTGTGTATTACATTTACAAAAATGACACCATGCCACACGAAACATGAAATTTTTAACTTACAAAATACATATCAGCATCTTTCCACCTGTCATTTTTTAATTTTTTTTAACAAAAATGTCTACAAAATGCTGTATAACAGGCAATCAGTACCTATATCAAATAAATCAACATCTAAAGCTTTTCAAATAATATAAATATTCTCTAACTGGTATCAAAACAAGGCGAGTATTTACAATCAAAAGCTCCATTTTTACAATAAGATTTTAAAAGCAAGTTCTTTTTCACCCTCATTTCAAAATAAGTATATACTCTCCAGATTTTAAAAGAACTGAAACACAAAAATGTTTCAGGAGAGTTTTTAAATTAGAACCCACGGTACATCCCACTTGAGAGTCAGTCTTTGCCCAAGTACAAATTTTTTACCTCTTTGCAAAGACATAAGCTGCTTCATATTACTCGCGTTCCTAGGTTGTACTGAAAAAGAAAACCAAAAGGGGTGTATGAGCACCCTAAGGAGCGGCCCAGGCGACTGGCCGGAGACGAGAGCGCCAGGACGGACGCCTGCTTTCTGCGGCCGTGGCTCGCGGGCGAACAAGGGATGCGCTGCCAGAGGGTCCCGAAGCCGCTCCGCACGGCCAAGGGCCAGCCTGGCACGGACCGGCGTCGGGAGCCCAGCCGCCCCCGGACACCGTACGGGTCAGAGCGGCCGCGCAGGAGCACCCTGGACCCAGCCGCCTCCACGCCCGCGCCACGCGCCGGGCCCAGGAGGGCCAGGGGACCAGAGGGGACTGCCAAACCCCGACCCCAAAGGCGCCATAAGGCAAACAGCAGCAGGGGGCCGAGACGTCCTCCGCGGGGGGTGGAACTGCCTCCGGGATGGGGGAGGGGCCGCCATCCCGCCATAAAACCGAGGCAGGGTTTCCTCTTAAAAGACGCCGTCGGGTCTTCCCTGCCCTCTCCCGTGGGAGGCTGCGTCCGCACGCCGCCGGCCCGCTCCTCCCTCACACTCACCAGGACCCCGGGGCCCGCCCGGCCAGCCCAGACGCAGCTCTGAAGCGGCTGCAGTCGAGGCGCCCGAGTGCGGTCGGAGCGGACGCGCGGCCCTGCCGGCGGGCGGCGCCGCTGTGGCCCTCGCGCTCCCGGGCGCTCCCCCGGGCCGGCC
>NC_048218.1:84114300-84132611 GCF_002007445.2 Ailuropoda melanoleuca
GGCCGGCCCGGCCCTTCTCCCTCCCGCGCGCCTCACGCCCTGCCCGCCAGGCCCCAGGCCCAGGCTCGGCGGCCGCACTCACCGCCTCGCTCCGCGCCTGCGCCGCGCACCTCAGGGGCCTGCCGACTGGGCGGGGAGGTGACGAGGTGAGAGTGGGGGGGGCAGGGGACCGCGCGGCGCGGCCACGCCGCACACCAGACCTGGGAGGGACCACCGGCCTTTAGCCCCGGGGGTGGCCCGGCGGCCCGCGCCCCCTGCCGGCACCTCTTTGCCGCCGCAGGCTTCTTCCGGGCTGGGTACCGCCCCTCCGGAGCCGAGCGGGTGATTCCACTCCCTAGAATTGTTCCCCGCAAGGCCGCGGAGGGAACTTCCACCCCCGCCGCGGGCTCCCAGCCCTTCCTCTCGCCTCCAGAGAAGTGGGAGAAGCGCAGCGAGCTAGCGGCCTCTTTCCCACGCGGCTCCTCCAGGGGGCGTCCGAGAGTGGTCTTGCAAGAGTTAGGTTTGGCAAATAGCATTTCAACCCCCAGAGTGGCAGCTGCTTGCTGGGGATCTGAAGGGCGACGGCCCTGTCAAGGTTTTACCGAGGCCCCACCAAAGAACTACGCAAGGCTGCGATGCTGTTCACAGGGCAGGAGGTTGAGAATCTTGAAGACCTCGAGTCGTTATTAGGCTTTAGCCGGATTCCTTGATTCAAGAAATCCCGGTGGAATGGATGTAAAATTATAAGGGATTGGATTAGATTATTTAATTCCTTGTCGGATTTAGAGCTCCTATGAGCAGACGTGGAGAGAATTAAATTGAACAAGCATAAATAAACCTGTGAGCACGGTTTAAAAAATGAACATCTCTGTACAAGGGTGGTCATATGTTTAATTTTTGATAGTAAATTGAAGTTGTCAGTCCCAATTTACAAATTAGAAAAGCGAGGGTCTAAAGACGAGGTCTTATTCATTTTTGTAACCTTAGCACCCGGGTTCAAATAATTGTTAAGTAGATGAATGGGGCCCATGTGGATTATCACGTGCTCAAGGTCACTGGGATGGTTAGGGCTGCAGTCCATGTCTTTTCATCCACATCCACTGTGCTTTTTCTGATTACTACATGCTACCCAACCAACCAAACTCTAGAGAGTAATAATCACAGACCTTACTCCCATTCCTTCACCTTTATCCCAGAAGATAAAGCCGTATTTTAAAGAGACACCAGTTGCGATGCTTAGTTTTTATGACCTCAACTTTTACGTGTGTACTCAGCCCAGATAAGTGAATGTTTACGAATGCTGGCATGGCCTGAATAAAGAACGAAGAGATTTAATGGTATCTTTTAATCTTAGTGTAGTTAGTACCTGCCACCGAATAGGGAATGGACACGTGTTTGTTGAATTTATGAAAGCGGTATTCATGGTTCCGTCCTCGGCTAGTTGGGCTGTTTCCCGATGTGATACAGTAGAAGCCACAAGGGGGTGGTATGGGACCATTTTAAGTCGCTGTTTGGCTCACGCGTAGCCTTGCGCCAAACAAAATCTTTACTTTCTAGGCTGAATTTCAAAACATTCTGTAGTGAGAGCAAACACCACCCCCCCCCGCCCCAGCGCAGCACATTACTTAAACAAACAAACAAACAAACAAATCCACACTATTTTCCCTTACCCAGAGAAGTAAATATGAAGAGCATCACAATGTTGACGTGTCTTTTAGTATAATCACAAGTCGGGCTACTTGATGTTCTTTGATTAGCTGGAGTAAGTTTTCCAGTTTCATTTTTGCGTCCCCCTTTTCCTTTCCTCCTCTTAACGGAGGGTTGTGGCTGCGGGGATGAAACCCTCAAATCTCAAAAGATTGCCGAGTTGTAGAGCTTGCTATCTTCTCATGTAATTTACAAGGGGTATTAAATCATCATTTTCTCCTGCCTTTTTTCACACTTGTAGTATAGCTCAATTTTTTTCCTGATTAGAAAAGGGATACATCTTTATCACAGAATAGAGATAATAGCAAAGTATGAATAGCAAAAGAAAAAGTTATGATAACCCTACAACCCAGAGCTAACCAATGGCAATATTTTGCTCAAGCGTTGTACATTATATATATATTTAAATCTATATCCATTTAGAATAGGTTTTAAAAATTTGGACCGTATTAGGTTATTCTGTAGCAGCCCCCCCCCAATATAGCACGATATACTTTATGCTATTAATGTTAATGGCCCTTGGAATTCCACTTTAAATAACCAACCATACAAGTTAAATAGTGGATGATTAAGTTGTTTCTATCTTTAAAAAATGCTCTGCTAATTTGGTAAATAAATCATAGTATTCCATCTTAATTTTTTGTGAACTTGAATATTTTCTTGTGTATTTACTGGCCATTTGTATTTTTCTCAGTTTATGTCTTTTGTCCATTTGCCTACAGGCTGTTTATCTTCTTAAAGAAAGTTAAAATTTTTACCTTTTTACCTGAGCTATATGTTGCATATATTTCTTTCTAGTTTGTTGTTTACCTTTCAATTTTGTTAGTGCTACAAATGTTTTAAATTGTTGTGAAACTGGGTCTATTAATCTTTTTCTCTACAGATTCTATTATTCACCTTATGCTGAGATAATCTTTTCTTCTACCCAATATCTGGTTGCGGGGTGTGAGATGAAGAGAACTCATTCTCTTTCTCTCATAATTCTTTTTTTCTCATTTCTCTCCCTCTTGTTTAACAGGCTGAAATTAAATTTGTAAGGATAGCCTCGTCTGATGCTCAGTTAACTTCTTAAGGCATTGTTTTTCAAACGTTCACTGCATCAGAATCACCAGCAGGTCATGTCAAACTATAGATGTCTGTGCACTAGCCCCAGTTTCCTTTTTTCCCTTTTTAAAAAAGATTTTATTTATTTGACAGAGAGACAGCCAGTGAGAGAGAGAACACAAGCAGGGGGAGTGGGAGAGGAAGAAGCAGGCTTCCTGCTGAGCAGGGAGCCCGATGTGGGGCTCTATCCAGAACCCTGGGATCATGACCTGAGCCGAAGGCAGATGCTTAACAACTGAGCCACCCAGGTGCCCCTCTGGCCCCGGTTTCTATTTAGGTAAATCTGGGCTGGAGCTGGGTGATGCTGATGTTGTTGGCCCAGGATCACACTTTGAAAGCCACTATCCTAAGGCTTTCCCCGCCCAACCCTAGCCAAATAGCACTTCTCATTATTCCACAGATAGGCTCTAGCTCTTTCTCACCATTGTGTTTCAACATGTTTTTTCCACCTGCAAGGTCTTTGCCTTGTTTCTGTCTGTAAGGTCAAGCTCATAATTTATCTCTTCTGTGAAATCTTTTTTTTTTTAGATGGTGGGTTTTTTTTTTAAAGATTTTATTTATTCACCTGACAGAGACAGCCAGCGAGAGAGGGAACACAAGCAGGGGGAGTGGGAGAGGAAGAAGCAGGCTCCCAGCGGAGAAGCCTGATGTGGGGCTCTATCCCAGAACGCTGGGATCACGCCCTGAGCCGAAGGCAGATGCTTAACGACCGCGTCCCCCAGGCGCCCCTCTTCTGTGAAATCTTTGATTATCCCCAGCAGAGATCTCTGATCACTCTTCAGAGACTCCGCAGTATCTGGTACATTGGTTCATCTGTCACCAGAGATGTATTTACTGCGAAGGAAACAGAGCTTAAGCCTCAAGTCCTCTCAATTGCATGAACCTTTTCCAAGATGAGGTAGTTGTAATTTGATATTCTTGTATAATTTTGTATTTAAATAAAATTTTGTATTTATAATTTTATATTCTTTTTCTTAACAATTCCCCCAATTTGCATAAGCTTCCCTCCTCACAAAAATTGGCTTCACCCCTGTTTATCATATTTTTTCTCTACAGACTTCTAATTGTGTTTTTATTGTATTCCAGTCTGTTCTGTTTCCCTGCTTAGCTGTGTCTTGTATAGACTCTCATTAATTTTTTAAATAAAATATTCACTGCAGGGGCGCCTAGGTGGCGCAGTTGGTTAAGCGACCAACTCTTGGTTTTGGCTCAGGTTGTAGATCTCAGGGTCATGAGATTGAGCCCCATATGGGGCTCTGTGCTCAGCCTGGAGTCTGCTTGAGACTCTTTCTCCCTCTCTTTCTCTGCTCCTCTCCCTCCCTCCTTCTCTCTGTCAAAAAAAAAAAATTCACTGTGTATGGGGGGAATAAAATATTCACTGCATATGTACCTTGGGTCTAGCGCTATGCTAGGTACTGGGGATACAGTGTGATCAAGATAGATATAGCCCTTGCCCTGCTGCTCCTTATAGTAGAGTAGGGGAAATAGGCAATTAAACAGCACTAGAATGTGATGACTAAACTTATTTAAAGTAAATGAAGAGTGTTATGGGAGCACATGACAGGTGGCCTAGCTTGTTCTAAGGAGGATGGGGGCAGGTAGAGTGTAGGCATTCAACTTGTTGAATGGATTGGTAAACTCTGTCCTAGCCACCTAGCTTGCTAGCACCAGTGCAGACCTGACCGCGCGACATACTCCTGACTCAAACATGAGGCAGCTGCATGCCATAGCCTTGAGTCAGGGACCTCACATCCCCAGCAGAGACACCTGGACTCCATAATTATGAGCCACTCAGACAGCAGAGGTCCTCCAAGCAGCCAGCCCAGTGCTTTCAAAACCAGCAAGTCCAGATTTAGCCAGCTAGTCAGCCCACTCAGACATTGATTCCTTAAAATGGAACACAGAGAGAGGCTTTTGGCTTTAATAGACTTATTCCATTTTCCCTTCCCTTCCTTGACCCTTATCACCGAGAGTCTACCTAGACTCTATTCTGGATCAAGCTCCCTGCTTCGCTATCAGACTTTTTCACTCAATGCTGAATTTTCAGTTGCTATTATTCTTTATTTTTTCTTCAACTGGATAAACGAATGAATGAATAAAATCTGACTAGACTTCCTTATTAGAATGTTAATAATAATTTCTACATGTATGGCACTTTTATTTTCTAGAGTACTGACTTTATTTACAGCATTTGGGAATGAAGGTCAAGTGTTGTATCCGTTCGATAGATTTAGACTTAGACGTATATACCTGCAAAGATCTGAAGGCTGAGCCATGTCAAGGGCGATTGAGATTAATAGATGATGAAAAGGAAGGATTTCCCCAGTAAATAGATATATTTGTTATCCCTAGAAAGAAATCTAATTGTTTAGGTTTGTGGAAGGCATTACTACTGTTGCACAATATCCAATCTCTGTTGCTCTCTGCTTTCAGGCATATGGAGATCATTCAGGAGATGATACTCCCTGTCCTGTTTGAAGTCAGGTAGAGCCACATGACTTGTGTTGGGCATGAAGGTGTCTGTACAAGTGTTGTGTGTGACTTCTAGGTGGAGGCATTTCATTTCCAGCACTTGCTTCTCTAGCCCTCCCTTCCTCTGTGTGGAGAACTATGAACATCCGTAGCAGACCGGACATGAACAAAAAACATACTGAAGCCATTAAGTAAGGAAAAAAGATTTAAGGAGAAACATCATAATGAATGCAGGTCTTGATTTTTCTGCCTTTCACAGATGTAAAATCCCTTTATTTAAGAATTTTTAGGAGAAGAGTTAAGATGGCAGAGTGGTAGGTGGACCCAGTGCTTGCCTCCTCCCTTGAACACAACTAGATAAATATCAAATCATTCTGAATATCCAAGAAATCAATCTGAGGACTAACAGAACAAATTGCACAACTAGAGGGAGAGAAGAGACCACATTGTGGAAGGTAGGAGATAAGGAGACATGACTTGGGGGAGAAAAGGATCAAGGGTGGTACAGAGAGGAGGGAGCCCTGCTCATGGAGAAAGGAGAGAGAGCCAGAGCAGAGGAGAGGGAGTGAGAGTGAGCGATCAAGCAGTGCACAGGGGATTGCACAAGGAAACTGCTTCCCCAAAGCCATGGGCTGGGAAAACAAGAGCAACTGATTATTGTGAGTTTTTACAACCAGTGGAGCTTAAAGACTGGAGTTTTAGACGTTCATGCCTTGGCCAGTGTTGAGCTTGGTGGGCACTGTAGTGGTCCTACGGAGAAGAAGGGCACAGGCTCTGGGAGCAGACAGCTGATCCCCTGGGACACATAAGGAGAGGAAGTTCCCCCTTCTTGGAGCACATCTGGGAGAGGTGGCATTGCCTCTCAGAGACAAAAGAACTGGCAGGCATCATTGTGCTCCCCTGTCCCTTAAGCAGAGGGGCAGAGACTCCTGCTGAGGGCAGCTAACCTGCACTCAGGCACTTTACTCTAGACTCCAAGCTCCTGCATGTTGGTGCAATTGCTCTTCTGGGACAAACCAACACCAGCCAGAGTGTGGGGAGATCCTTGGCCAGAGGACCAGTTCATGTCCATGCCACGCCCCTGATATCTGGAGTATTGAAACTCAGCTGGCATGTCTGAGATAAAACACAGGTGCACTGCACTGCCAGGTGAGCAGATGGCCTGGACACAGAGAAGGTGAAGGCAGGAATCTGAGGGATGCCTGGGACAAACGAGGAATGATTGTTTGCTCTTCTGTGAGTGCTTTCCGACAGAGCTGGCATGAACTCCCCTCTCTAGGGAGGAGGGAGAAGACTGGTGCCATTTTTCTCCCCCACCATCAGCACAGACACACTTCAGTGAGCAGTACAGTACCCACAGTGGAGGCCTGAGCTGCTTATACTGAGCCCCACCCTTCTGTGCTCTGCAGGTGCTTTTTTGGTAGTGCAGGTGTGCCTGAGAGCTGGAGCAGCAGTGGGCCCTTTCCCCCAGAAGACCAGCACAAGCTCCCCTCATGCACCAAGTCTGCTGATCATAGAGTGCTGCAAAGCTTCAGCTCTAGTGGAAATAGGATCAGGCCTCTTTTGACAAGCAGATCAGAGCACACCTAGTTAAAACTCACCATACTCTGGACAAGGGCCAATACTCCCCACTGCAGGCAAGGAGAAACTCTGCAGAGGAATGACCTGAGGGAAAGAGCAGCCAAAACATAGCAGCAGAGTTCACATAGCATACACCAGCAACACTTCCTGAAGTGCCAGACCCTGGATTATATGACTTCTTCTTAATAAAGGCATTACTTTCAGGAACAGGAAACATAATAGGCTTTCCTAATACACAGAAGGCAAAGACCTAGACAAAATGCCAAGGCGGAGGAATTCATCCTAAAAGAAAGAACAAGAAAAGGTCATGGCCAGGAATCTAATCAAAACAGACATAAGTATTATGTGTGATCCAGAATTTAAAACAACAATCATAAGGATATCAGCTGAGCTTGAGAAAAGCATAGAAGACACCAGGGAGTCCCATACCGCAGAGGTAAAAGACCTAAAAACTAATCAGGCTGAAATTTAAAAATGCTATAACCAAGATGCAAAACTGACTGAATGCAATGACAACAAGGATGGAAGAAATGGAAGAATGAATAAGTGATCTAGAAGATAAAATTATGGAAAATAATGAAGCTGAAAAGATGAGGGAAAGAAAGATATTGGATCATGAATGTAGACTTAGGGAACTCAGTGACACCATAAAGCATACTAACATTTGTATCATAGGAGTCCCAGAAGAAGAAGAGTGGGGAAAGGGAGCAGAAGGTTTATTTGAGCAAATTATAGCTGAAAACTAACCTAATCTAGGGAAGGAAACAGACTTCTAAATCCAGGACGCACAGAGAACTCCCATCAAAATCAATAAAAGCAGGCCAACACCAAGATATATTGTAGTAAAATTTGCAAAATATAGAGTTAAGGGGAAAAAATCCTAAAATCAGCAAGGGAAAAGAAATCCCTAACTTACAAAGGAAGACAACTAAGGGTAGGAGCGGATCTTCCCACAGAAACTTGTCAGGCCAGAAGACGGTGGCATTATGTATACAACATGCTGAGTGGGAAAAATCTGCAGCCAAGAATACTCTATCCTGCAAGGCTGTCATTCAGAATAGAAGGAGAGATAAAAGAATTTCCAAAATAAACAAAAACTAGAGGAGTTCGTGATCACTAAACCAATCCTACAAGAAATATTAAAGGGACTCTTTGAGTGAGAAAGGAAGACTAAAGAGCAAAGACTCAAAAGGAAGTGAGAAAATCTCCAGAAATAATGTCTTTTTTTTTTTTAAGATTTTATTTATTTATTTGACAGAGAGAGAGACAGCCAGCGAGAGGGGGAACACAAGCAGGGGGAGTGGGAGAGGAAGAAGCAGGCTCCCAGCGGAGGAGCCTGATGCGGGGCTTGATCCCAGGACCCTGGGATCATGCCCTGAGCCGAAGGCAGATGCTTAACGACTGAGCCACCCAGGTGCCCCCAGAAATAATGTCTTAACAAGTAATACTTTGACACTAAATTCATATCTATCAATTATCACTCTCAATGTAAATGGACTAAATGTTCCAATCAAAAGACCTAGGGTATCAGAATGGATAAAAAACCAAGACCCATCTAAATGTTGCCTACAAGAGACTTATTTCAGACCTAAAGACACCTGCAGATTGAAAGTGAGAGGATAGAGAATCATTTGTCATGCTAATGGATATCAAAAGAAAGCCAGAGTAGCCATACTTATATCAGACAAACTAGATTTTAAACCATAGACTGTAATAAGGGAGGAAGAAGGGCACTGTATCATACTAAAGGGATCTATCCAACAAGAAGATCTAATAATTGTAAATATTTATGCCCCCAACTTGGGAGCAGCCAAATATATAAAACAATTAATAATGAACATAAAGAAACTCATTGATAATAATATAATAATAGTAGGGGACATTAACAACTTACATCAATAGACAGATCATCTAAACAGAAAATTAACAAGAAAACAATGGCTTTGAATGACACACTGGGCCAGATGGAATTAACAGATACATTCAGAACATTTCATCCTAAAACTGCAGAATACACATTCTTTTTGAGTACACGTGGGACATTCTCCAGAATAGATCACATACTGAGTCACAAATCAGGCCTCAACAAATACAAAAAGATTGAGATCATACCATTCATATTTTCTGACCACAACACTATGAAACTTGAAGTCAACCACAAGAAAAGATTTGGAAAGACTACAAATACATGGAGGGTAAAGAACATCCTACTAAAGAATGAATAGGTTAACCATGATATTAAAGAGGAAATTTTTAAAAAGTACATGGAAGCAAATGAAAATGAAAACATGACAGTCCAAAATCTTTGGGATGCAGCAAAAGTGGGTAGAAGAGGGGAGAAAATAGCAATACAGGCCTTCCTAAGGGGAAAGAAAAGTCTCAAATACACAGCCTAATCTTACACCTAAAGGCTGGGAAAAAGAAAAACAACAAAAAACCAAATGAAGCCTAAAGTCAGCAGAAGAAGGGAAATAATAAAGATTAGAGCAGAAACAAATGATATAGAAACAAGCAAACAAAAAACCCCAGTAGGACAGATAAATGAAACCAGGAGCTGGTTCTTTGAAAGAATTAATAAAATTAATAAACCCCTAGCCAGACTTATCAAAAAGAAAAGAGAAAGGACCCAAATAAATAAAATCACAAACAAGAAAGGAGAAATCACAACTAACACCACAGAAATACAAAAAATTATAAGAGAATATTATGAAAAATTATATGCCAACAAATTGGGCAATCTGGAAAAAATGGATAAATTCCTAGAAACATATAAACTACCAAAACTGAAACAGGAGGAAAATTTGAGTAGACTGATAACCAGCAAAGAAATTGAATCAGTAATCAAAAATCTCCCAACAAACAAAAGTCCAGGGCTGGATAGCTTCCCAGGGGAATTCTACCAACCATTTAAAGAAGAGTTAATACCAATTCTTTTCAAGGTGTTCCAAAAAATAGAACTGGAAGTAAAACTTCCAAACTCATTCTATCAGGCCAACATTACCTTGATTCCAAAACCAGATAAAGAATACTAAAAAGAAGAATTACAGGCCAATATCCCTGATGAACATGGGTGCAAGAATGTTCAACAAAATACTATGAAACTGAATTCAACACTACATTAAAAGAATTATTCACCACAGTTAAGTGGGATTTATTCCTGGCCTGCAAGGCATTATTCACAAATCAATCAATGTGATATACCACATTAATAAAAGAAAGGGTAAGAACCACATGATCCTCCCAATAGATGCAGAAAAAGCATTTGACAAAGTACAGCATCCACTCTTGATAAAAACCCTCAGCAAAGTAGGGATAGAGGGAACGAACATACCTCAATATCCCATATACGAAAGACCCACAGCTAACATCATCCTCGATGGGGAAAATAGAGCTTTTCCTCTACGGCCAGGAAAAAGGCAGGGATGTTCACTCTCACCATTATTATTTAACATAGTACTGGAAGTCCTAGCTTCAGCAATCAGACAACAGAAAGAAATAAAAGGCATCCAAATTGGCGAGGAAGAAATCAAACTTACACTATCCACAGACAACATGATACTCTATGTAGAAAACCTGAAAGAGTCCACCAAAAAATTGCTAGAACTAATACATCAATTCACCAAAGTCACAGGATACAAAATTAATGTACAGAAATCTGTTGCATTTCTATACACCAATAATGAGCAGCAGAAAGCGAAATCAAGGAATCAGTCCCATTTGCAATTGCACCAAAACCCATAAGAATAAACCTTTGGTTAGTAATAAACCTAACCAAAGAGGTAAAAGATCTGTATGCTGAGAACTATAGAACACTTACGAAAGAAATTGAAGATGACACAAAGAAATGGAATGCTCATGGATTGGAAGAACAAACATTGTTAAAATGTCTATACTACCCAAAGCAATCTACACATTTAATGCAATCCCTATCAAAATACCACCAGCATTTTTCACAGAGCTAGAACAAACAATCCTAAAATTTGTATGGAATCACAAAAGACCCTGAATAGCAATCTTGAAAAAGAAAAGCAAAGCTGGAGGCATCATGATTCCCAACTTCAGGCTATATTACAAAGCTGTAGTGATCAAAACAGTATGGTACTGGCACAAAAACAGACACATAGATCAATGGAACAGAATAGAAAACATAGAAAAACCAGAAATGGACCCACAACTGTATGGTCAACTAATCTTTAACAAAGTAGGAAAGAATATCCAATGGGGAAAAGACAGTCTCTCTAACAAATGGTGTTGGGAAAATTGGACAGCCACATGCAGAAGAATGAAACTGGACCACTTTCTTACACCATATGCAAAAATATATTCAAAATGGATGAAAGTCCTAAATGTGAGACAGGAAACCATCAAAATCCTAGAGGAGAATACAGGCAGCAACCTCTTTGACATTGGCCATGGCAACTTCTTATTAGACACATCTCTGGAGGCAAGGGAAACAAAAGCAAAAATGAACTATTGGGACTTCATCAAAATAAAAAGCTTCTGCACAGTGAAGGAAACAATCAACAAAACTAAAAAACAACCTTCAGAATGGGAGAAGATATTTGCAAATGACATATCTGATAAAGGGCTATTATCCAAAATCTACAAAGAACTTACCAAACTCAACACCCAAAAACCAAATAATCCAGTTAAGAAATGGGCAGAAGACACGAATAGACATTTTTCCAAAGAAGACTTACAGATGGCTAACAGACTCATGAAAAAATGCTCAACAGGGAAATACAAATCAAAACTACAAAGAGATACCACCTTGCATCTCTCATAATGGCTAAAGTTAACAATACAGGAAACAACAGATGCTTGGGAGAATGTGGAGGGGCACCCTCCTACACTGTTGGTGGGAATACAAACTGGTGCAGCCACTCTGGAAAACAGTATGGAGGTTCCTCAAAAAGTTAAAAATAGAGCTACCCTATGACCCAGCAATTGCACTACTAGGTGTTCACCCAAAGGATACAAAAATATTGATTCAAAGGGATACATCTACCCCAATGTTCATAGCAGCATTTTCTACAATAGCCAAATTATGGAAAGAGCCCAAATGTCCATTGACTGATGAATAGATAAAGAAGAAGAGGTATATATACACAGTCAGCCATAAAAAAAGTGAAATCTTGCCATTTGCAATGATATGGGTGGAGCTAGAGTGCATTATGCTAAGTGAAATAAGTCAGAGAAAGACAAATACCATATGATTTCGCTCATATGTGGAATTCAAGAAACAAAACAGATGAATATAGGGGAAATAAAAAAAAAAGAGAGGGAGGCAAACCATAACAGACTCTTAACAGTAGACAGCAAACCAAGGGTTGGTGGAGGGAGGTGGGTGGGGTTGGGCTAGATGGGTGATGGGTATCAAGGTGGCACTTGTGTTGAGCACTGGATGTTATATGTAAGTGATGAATCACTAAATTCTACTCCTGAAGTTAATATTACACTATGTTAAATAACTTGAATTTAAATAAAAACTTGAAACATTAAAAAATAATTTTTAAAGGGATGTGTCATTGATTTGCTCATAAAAATGATGACGTTTGGTGTATTCAAAGGGTAGTTTATTTGGATGAGAATCTCAAATTTATTTTTTCCATTTTTACTCTGCATGCTCCTTGGGTATTTTTCACAGCTTTTATAAACTTTTTGAGACATACACTAGAGAGAATAATAAATGAACCCTCATATACTCAGCATTCCATTTTCAATAATTATGAAGCCATACTTCACTTGCTTTCTCTTTTCTGTTTTTCCTTTTGCTCTCCCACCCTCCCTTACTTCCTTTTATCCTTTTCTCTCTTGTCTCAAACATTTTAGGAAGATCGCAGGTCATTTCACTCCTACATAATCCTCTATAGAATTAGGACATTTTCTTACACGAACATGATGTTATTTTCACACCTAACAAAAACGAATATTAATTCCTCAATATCATAAAAAACACACATCTGTCTCCTAAACATAATTTTTCAGTTGGTTTGTTGAAAAATAAGACCCAAACAAGGTCCGTAATGAAAACTAGTTGTCATGTCTCTTTAGTCTCAATTAAGCTGGAGAATTCCCTTCCCACATGTTTCATATCATTGATTTGTGAGAGATGAATTTATTTTTTACTTTCATATATTCAAATTTTGCTACAAACAGAACTGCAAAAATTTGTACTTTAAGGAATCTTTTCTGCTCTTAGTCTTTGCCAGTTTACAAAAAGCAGGCAGAGTTTCAAAACAAAATAACCAGTCTTGTGGTAAGGGTGGGGGTGGGGGGAGAGGGACATTACTCTGTTTTTATTAATTTATTTGGCTTCATGATATTAAGCAGATTCAGAAATCTCATTTTTCAAGGAGGAACAACATTATTGGGTGCGATGTGAGTAGTTCAGTCCCATTTTCCCAGCTTATCACTATGAACACGGCTTACTTCTTTGGTGGCTTCATTTTTATCTCTGTAAGGACCTTGGATAATTGGAAAATGAAAGGTTAAATGGAAATCAAGATAAATTGAGACTGAGATTTTCAGTTCCCTATCTTGCCTTCTTCCTTATGAATGAAATCCTGACTTGACGTGAGGCTGAAATGTGTTTTCCAGCCTTCCTTGAAGATAGAGGTAGTATTAAAATACATCTGGCCATTGAGAAGTAGGTAGAGGTGGTTGTGACGAGAAACAAGGAAAGCTTTTAAAAAATGGAGACAAACGGTTCATAGAGAAAGAAATAGAAATGGCCTTTAAACATAGGAAAAAATGCTCAAGTTAATTCATAACAATATAAATACAAATTAAAACTACCTTGAGCTATCATTTCTCACCGTAAGATTGGCATAAATCCAAAAATTTGAAAGTTAACTCTTTTGGAGAGGTTTGTAAGGAAACAGCCATTTCATGAATACAAAATGATACGACACCTGGGGGGAAGATCTGGACAATGTTAGCAAAATTACAGATAAATTTACCATTCAGTTGATAAGTTCCACTTCTAAAAATTTACCCTTAAAACATACCAGCACAACTATGAAGTCACATATGCACAAGGTTTGCATGTATGTGTGTGTGTGCAATAGCCTTTTCCTGAGTTTCTTAAGTCATATTTGATTATTGAAGAAAAAATCATAACATTGTCTAAAGTGGTGTGCATTGTATGTAAAGGAAATACATAAAATTACTGTATTTAAAAAGAGGAGAGGGTGAAGGGACCTAAATGAAATAAGGCTTCTACAATTCCGCCAAAGTGGTAAAACATTTATACCAGTAGGCTAGGGTAACTTGCCTATGTGTATTCTTTTTTTTTTTTTTAATGATTTTTTATTATATTATGTTAGTCACCATACAGTACATCCCCGGTTTCCTATGTAAAGTTCGATGCTTCAGTAGTTGCGTATAACACCCAGTGCACCATGCAATACGTGCCCTCCTTACTACCCATCACCAGTCTATCCCATTCCCCCACCCCTTTCCCCTCTGAAGTCCTCAGTTTGTTTCTCATAGTCCATAGTCTCTCATGTTTCATTCCCCCTTCTGATTACCCCCCTTTCTTTATCCCTTTCTTCCCCTACCGATCATCCTAGTTCTTATGTTCCATAGATGAGAGAAATCATATGATAATTGTCTTTCTCTGCTTGACTTATTTCACTTAGCATTATCTCCTCCAGTGCCGTCCATGTTGCAGCAAATGTTGAGAATTCGTTCTTTCTGATAGCTGAGTAATATTCCATTGTATATATGGACCACAGCTTCTTAATCCAGTCATCTGTTGAAGGGCATCTCGGCTCCTTCCATGATTTGGCTATTGTGGACAATGCAGCTATGAACATTGGGGTGCATATGGCCCTTCTCTTTACTACGTCTGTATCTTTGGGGTAAACACCCAGTAGTGCAATGGCTGGGTCATAGGGTAGTTCAATTTTTAACTTTTTAAGGGACCTCCACACTGTTTTCCAGAGTGGCTGTACCAACTTGCATTCCCACCAACAATGTAGGAGGGATCCCCTTTCTCCACATCCTCTCCAACAATTGTTGTTTCTTGCCTTGTCTATCTTTGCCATTCTAACTGGCGTAAGGTGGTATCTCAGTGTGGTTTTGATTTGAATTTCCCTGATGGCTAATGATTTTGAACATTTTTTCATGTGTCTGTTAGCCATTTGTATGTCTTCATTGGAAAAGTGTCTGTTCATATCTTCTGCCCATTTTATGATTTGTTTATTTGTTTCTCGTGTATTGAGTTTGAGAAGTTCTTTGTAGATCTTGGATACCAGTCCTTTATCTGTGGTGTCCTTTGCAAATATATTCTCCCATTCCGTGGGCTGTCTCTTAGTTTTTTTGACTGTTTCCTTGGCTGTGCAGAAGCTCTTTATCCTGATAAAGTCCCATAAGTTCATTTTATCTTTTATTTCTCTTGCCTTTGGAGATGTGTCGTGAAAAAGGTTGCTCTGGCCGATGTCATAGAAGTTGTTGCCTATGTTCTCCTCTAGAATTTTGATGGATTCCTGTCTCACATTGAGGTCTTTCATCCATTTGGAGTTTATTTTTGTGTATGGTGTGAGAGAGTGGTCAAGTTTCATTCTTTTGCATGTAGCTGTCCAATTTTCCCAGCACCATTTATTGAAGAGACTGTCTTTTTTCCACCGGATGTTTTTTCCTGCTTTATCAAAGATTAGTTGCCCAAAGAGCCGAGGGTCCATTTCTGGGTTCTCTATTCTGTTCCATTGGTCGATGTGTCTGTTTTTGTGCCAGTACCATGCTGTCTTTGTGATCACAGCTTTGTAGTACAGCTCGAAATCCGGCATTGTGATGCCCCCAGCTTTGTTTTTCCTTTTCAACAGTTCCTTGGAGATTCGGGGCCTTTTCTGGTTCCATACAAATTTAAGGACTATTTGTTCCAGTTCTTTGAAAAATGTCCTCGGTATTTTGATCGGGATAGCATTGAAAGTGTAGATTGCTCTGGGTAGTATGGACATTTTAACTATGTTAATTCTTCCAATCCATGAGCATGGAATATTTTTCCATCTTTTTATGTCTTCCTCAATATCTTTCAAAAGTGATCTATAGTTTCTAGCATATAGGTCCTTTACGTCTCTGGTTAAGTTAATTCCAAGGTAACGCATGGTTTTTGGTGTTATTGTAAATGGGATGGATTCCCTAATTTCTCTTTCTTCAGTCTCGTTATTCGTGTATAGAAATGCAACTGATTTCTGGGCATTGATTTTGTATCCTGCCACCTTACTGAATTGTTCTATAACTTCTAATAGTTTGGGAGTGGATTCCTTTGGGTTTTCCATATAGAGTATCATGTCATCTGCAAAGAGAGACAGTTTGACTTCTTCTTTGCCGATTTGGATACCTTTGATCCCTTTTTGTCTTCTGATTGCTGTTGCAAGGACTTCTAGTACTATGTTGAATAATAGTGGCGAGAGTGGGCATCCTTGTCGTGTTCCTGATCTTAAGGGAAAGGCTTCCAGCTTTTCCCCATTGAGAATAATGCTTGCAGTAGGCTTTTCATAGATGGCTTTTATGAGATTGAGAAATGTACCCTCTATTCCTACACTCTGAAGGGTTTTAATCAGGAAAGGATGCTGTATTTTGTCAAATGCTTTTTCTGCATCAATTGAGAGGATCATATGGTTCTTGAGTCTTTTCTTGTTGATATGATGTATCACATTGATTGATTTGCGAGTGTTGAACCATGCTTGCATCCCAGGTATGAATCCCACTTGGTCATGATGGATAATCCTTTTAATGTACTGTTGGATTCTATTAGCAAGGATCTTGTTGAGGATTTTGGCATCCATATTCATTAGAGAAATCGGTCTGTAATTCTCCTTTTTGAGGGGGTCTTTGCCTGGTTTGGGGATCAAGGTAATATTAGCCTCATAGAATGAGTTTGGTAGCTTTCCTTCTGTTTCTATTTTTTGAAATAGCTTTAGGAGAATAGGTATTATTTCTTCTTTGAATGTTTGGTAGAATTCCCCAGGAAAACCGTCTGGGCCTGGAGTTTTATTATTTGGAAGGTTGTTTATCACTGACTCAATTTCTTCATAGTTAATTGGCCTATTTAAGAAATCTATTTCTTCCTGTTTCAGTCTTGGTAGTTTATAGGTTTCCAGGAAGGCCTCCATCTCTTCCAGATTGTTTAGTTTTTTGGCATATAGCTGTTGATAAAAGTTTCTAATAATCCTTGCAATTTCAATGGTGCTGGTCGTGACCTCTCCCTTTTCAGTCATAATTTTAATAATCTCAGTCCTTTCTCTTTGTTTTTGGACAAGTTTTGCCAGTGGTCTATCAATTTTATGGATTCTCTCAAAGAACCAGCTTCTAGTCCTGTTGATCTGCTCTACTGTGGTTCTGGTCTCTAATTCATTGATTTCTGCTCTAATCTTGGTCAACTCCTTCCTTGTCAGTGGGTTAGGCCTGTCCCTCTGTTGCTGTTCCAGTTTCTTGAGGTGAGAATATAGAAACTGCATTTTAGATTTTTCTATTCTTTTGAGTGAGGCTTGGATGGCTATGTATTTCCCCCTTAGGACTGCCTTTGCAGTATCCCATAGGTTTTGGACCGTTGTGTATTCATTCTCGTTGGTCTCCATAAATTGTTTAATTTGTTTTTTGATTTCCTGGTTTATCGAGTCATTCTTGAGCAGGATGGTTCTTAGCCTCCAAGTGTTTGAGTTTCTTCCAGGTTTTTCCTTGTGGTTGAGTTCCAATTTCAGAGCGTTGTGGTCTGAGAATATGCAGGGGATAATTTCAATCTTTTGGTATTGGCTGAGACCTGTTTTGTGTCCCAGAGCATGATCTATTCTTGAGAATGTTCCATGGGCATTTGAATAGAATGAGTATTCTTTGGTTCTGGGGTGTAGTGTTCTATATATATCTATGAGGTCCAACTCGTCGAGTATGGCATTCAAAGCCTTTGATTCTTTGCTTAGTTTTTGCCAGGGTGTTCTGTCTATTTCTGATAGTGGGGTGTTGAGGTCCCCTACTATTACTGTGTTCTTATCTATATGTCTCTTTATTTTGGTTAAGAGTTGGCTTGTGTATCTTGCTGCTCCCCTGTTGGGGGCATATATATTAATAATTGTCATATCCACTTGTTGAATACTTCCTTTAAGAATAATATAGTGCCCTTCTGTATCTCTCTCTATGGCCTCTAGTTTAAAATCCAGTCTATCTGATATGAGAATTGCTACTCCAGCTTTCTTTTGAGGTCCATTTGCGTGGAAGATGGTACTCCATCCCCTTACTCTAAGTCTGAATGCATCTTTGGGTTCAAAATGAGTCTCTTGTAGACAGCAAATGGATGGGTCATGTCTTTTTATCCAATCTGCAACCCTGTGGCATTTTATGGGAGCGTTTAAACCATTAACATTGGGACTGAGAACTGAGAGATAGAATTTTAATGATGCCATGTTGCCAGTAAAGTCTTTGTTTGTATCGGTTCTGGTTTTCTTTTTCTTTTTTTTCTTTTTAAA
>NC_048218.1:84132959-84156107 GCF_002007445.2 Ailuropoda melanoleuca
GGGGGAGTGGGAGAGGAAGAAGCAGGCTCACAGCAGAGGAGCCTGATGTGGGACTCGATCCCATAACGCCGGGATCACGCCCTGAGCCGAAGGCAGACGCTTAACCTAGCTGTGCCACCCAGGCGCCCCTGGTTCTGGTTTTCTGTTCTGTATCACTCTTGGGGTCTTTTTACCTTTATAGAACCCCCCTTAATATCTCCTGTAGGGCTGGTTTCGTGGTTACGAAATTGGTTAATGATTGGCGATTTTGGAACGTCTTTATTTCTCCATCAATTCTGAATGACAGCTTTGCTGGATAAAGGATCCTTGGCTGCATGTTTTTCTCTGAAAGAGCTTTAAAAATGCCCCCCCAAGCCTTTCTCTCATTCCAGGTCTCTGTAGACAGGTCTGACGTAATCCTGATACCTTTGCCTTGGTACGTGAGAAATTTCTTTGCCCTGGCCGCTTTCAATACTGCATCCTTGGATCTAATATTTGTGAATTGCACTATGACGTGACGTGGCATAGGTTTGTCGTCGTTGAGCTTGGGAGGGGTCCTCTCTGCCTCTTGGACACGAATGTTTGTTTCTCTCTCTAGATTAGGGAAGTTTTCAGCTACAATTTGTTCAAATATCTCTTCTAGACCTCTGTTTTTCTCTACCCCCTCAGGGATGCCGATGATTCTGACATTGGATCNTGTGAATTGCACTATGACGTGACGTGGCATAGGTTTGTCGTCGTTGAGCTTGGGAGGGGTCCTCTCTGCCTCTTGGACACGAATGTTTGTTTCTCTCTCTAGATTAGGGAAGTTTTCAGCTACAATTTGTTCAAATATCTCTTCTAGACCTCTGTTTTTCTCTACCCCCTCAGGGATGCCAATGATTCTGACATTGGATCATTTCATTGAGTTAGTAATCTCCTGTAACCTACATTTGTGGGCATGGATTTTTCTAAGTCCAGCTTCCATTTTCGTTTTTTCCTCTACTAACCCATCCTCCAGTTCGCTAATACGTTCCTCTGCCTTGGTGACCCTGGCCGTCAGAGCCTCTAGTTTTGGCTGCATTTGGCTCATAGAATTTTTAATTTCTGCCAGATTCACTCTCATTCCCGCCCTTAGGGATTCTATATTCTCAGTAACATTTTCGTTAATACTTTTTTCAAGTCTACTCATCATTTTGACCATTGTTGCTCTGAATTCCATTTCTGATAATTGGGATACATCCGTATGTATTAATTCTGTGGCCGAGGCCAATTCTGTGGCAGAGGCCACAGACTCATTANTCCTTCTTATCATTCTGATGTGGAGAGGTTGCGGGGCTGTCCAGAGCCCAAATTATTTACTGGGACCCAGGCTGTGCGCCCTTGTTTTATAGCGATCTTAAGGATGTGGGCTTCTTCTTTAAAGATTTTATTTATTTATTTATTTATGTGGCAGAGAGCCAACCAGCGAGAGAGGGAACACAAGCAGGGGAGTGTGGGAGGAAGAAGCAGGCTCCCAGCGGAGGAGCCCGATGAGGGACTCCTTTCCAGAATGCCAGGATCACAACCTGAGCAGAAGACCGGCGCTTAATGACCGTGCCACCCGGGCGCCCCGGGAGGTGGGCTTCTTGATTTTTCAGCCTGCCTTCTGGGAGAGGGGCTTGCCACGCCGATACTCAGGCAATCCTGTTTGGGTAGAGTTTCCGTGTCCCTTGCGAGGGGGGATGGCGATGGGCACACTGTGAGCCGGTGTTCCCAGGCTTTTGTTCTCTGGCGGCTTTCCCTGGAGGTTTGCTGTGCCTCTTCTGAGAGTCAGCGCATCAGCGGCCGAATCTCAACCTCTGTCTCAGAACAGAGGGATCATGGCCCGTTCTCCACTGATGTTCTGGCCACTTTAACTCTGTTACTGTTGGTGCTGCTCAAACCTGCAGCGTCCCGGGATGTGCGCCCCACACCGGGCGTCCCTGCCCTCACTTCCAGGGCCTGCGCGTCTCTGTCCTTTGTGTTTCTAATGCTGCCAGCTGCCAGCCGCCCCCGCGTGCTCCCGGAGCTCCTGGTCTCAGTCTGGTTCCAGTGAGCACACCGGAGTTCCGGAGCTCCATGAGAAGTCTGGTGGTGCGCGCTCCCGTCTCACGGTCTCAGTCTGCTGTCTCGCGGGTGCAGGTCCGCGAGTCTGCCCGCTCCCCCCTGCAGGTGGCTACCACTTTTCGGCGCCCAAACGTGGTGGCTCCCTCCCCCTTCCGTTTATCTTCCGATATCTGTGCGCGGTTTCACGACTCCCCGTTTCATACCTCAATACTCAGAACTGGAGATGTTCATTTGTAGAGATACAGATGTATCTTCCTGCGTCTCAGGCTGATTCCATGGATGTTCAGGCTGGTCTGGTACCTATCCAGCTCGACTCTGGGGACCGGCTGAAAAAGGGGTCCCCCATTCCTCTGCCATCTTAACTCCCCTGCCTATGTGTATTCTAATACACAGAGCAAACACTAAGAAAACCATACAATGCAACATACTAAATAAACATTTCAAATAAATCAAGATGGAATCCTATGTGTCCAAATAATCTAAACACAGGAATGAGAAACAGAGGAAACAAATAGAAAACAAGTAACAAAATGATGTACTTAAGCCCTTACATATCAATAATTACTTTAAATGTGGGTGGTTTAAATATATCCTTAAAAGACTGGCAGTGTGGTTTCAAACTGTTTTTGATCTGTGGGGAGTGGGACAATAGGCAAAATGGGTGAAGGGGAGTGGGAGATACAGGCTTCCAGTTATAGAGTGAATAAGGCAGCGGAATAAAAGGCACAGCATTGGAGATAGTCAATGGTACTTAATAATGTTGCATGGTGACAGATGGGCTACACTTGTGGTGAGCGCAGCGTACTGCAGAGAGAAGTCGAATCACTGTGTTGTACACCTGAAACTAACGTGTCTGTCAACTATACTTATATAAAATAAAATTTGATCTAACATTATGCTGCTTATAAGAAACTTACTTCAAATTCAATGGCATAGGTATAGGCTGAAAATGAAAAAGAAAGCAAAATGGCCAAAAAATATTTGATTTTTTAAAGGTATGTATATACCACAAAATGGTTACCACAATAAGGTTAGCTAACACATCTATCACTTCACATAGTTACTGTTTTTTTGCATGTGTAGCAAGAACTTTTAAGATCTTTTCTTTTAGCAACTTTCAAGTGTACAATACAGTATTGTTAACTGTAGTCACCATGCTGTACGTTAGATCCCTAGAACTTATTTATCTTATAATAAGTGAAAGTTTGTACCCTTTGACCAACTTCACTACTTCCCTCACGACTTCCCCACTGGTCCCTGGAAAGTATCAGTTTATTCTCTATTTCTATGAGTTTGGTTTTTTTTGTTTTTTGTTTTTTAAAGATTTTATTTATTTATTTGACAGAGATAGAGACAGCCAGCGAGAGAGGGAACACAAGCAGGCTCATAGTGGAGGAGCCTGATGTGGGGCTCAATCCCATAACGCCGGGATCACGCCCTGAGCCGAAGGCAGACGCTTAACCACTGTGCCACCCAGGCGCCCCCCCCTTTTTTAAAGATTTTATTTATTTATTCAACAGAGATAGAGACAGCCAGCGAGAGAGGGAACACA
This sequence comes from Ailuropoda melanoleuca, assembly GCF_002007445.2. Classification (NCBI taxonomy): domain Eukaryota; kingdom Metazoa; phylum Chordata; class Mammalia; order Carnivora; family Ursidae; genus Ailuropoda; species Ailuropoda melanoleuca. The sequence goes on from NC_048218.1 coordinate 84,136,558, forward strand.
AGCAGGGGGAGTGGGAGAGGAAGAAGCAGGCTCATAGCAGAGGAGCCTGATGTGGGGCTTGATCCCATAACGCCAGGATCACGCCCTGAGCTGAAGGTGGACGCTTAACCGCTGTGCCACCCAGGCACCTCGAGTTTGGTTTTTTTAGATTCTTCATATAAGTAAGATCGTACAGTATTTGTTGTTCTCTGTCTGACTTAATTTACTTCACATAACACACTCAAAGTTCATTCATGTTGTTGCAAATAGCAGAATTTCCTTCCTTTTTATGGCTGAATAATTCTTATCCATTGTCCATGGATGGACTCTTCAGTTGTTCCCATGCCTTGGCTACTGTAAATATTGCTGCAGAGCACATGGTAGTGCAAATATCTCTTCAAGATAGTGATTTCACTTCCTTCAGGTATATACACAGAAGGGGAATTGTTGGATGATATGATAGTTCTATTTTAAATTTTTTGAGGAACCTCCATAGTGTTTTCCGTGGTGGCTGCACCAATTACCTTTCCCATGAGCAGTGTACAAGGGTTCCCATTTTTCTACATACATGTAGCACTTGTTATGTTTTTTTGATAATAGTTATTCTAACAGGTGCAAGGCTATAGTTCTTTGTGGTTTTGATTTACATTTCCCTGGTGATTAGTGATATTGAACACTTTTCATGTACCTGTTGGCCATTGTGTATCTTTTTTTTTGGAAAAATGCCTGTTCAGGTCTTTTGCCCATTTTTAAATCAGATTATTTGTTTTTTTGCTATTGAGATGAATTCTGTATATATTTGGATATTAACCCCTTATTAGATAGAAGTTTGCAAAGATTTTCTCACATTCCTTAGGTTTTGTTTTAATTTTGTTGACTGTTTCTTTTACTCAGCAGAAGTGTTTTAATTAGATGTATTCCCACTTGTTTATTTTTGCTTTCATTGCTTAGCTTTTGGTGTCATATAAAAAAATCATTGCCATGATCAATATCAAAGAACTTGTTAAGGCAAGATTTCATTCTTTTCTATGGCTGAATAATACTCCATTATATATATAATGGAGTACTGTATATATATCTATCTCACATCTTCTTTATGAATTCATCAATCAATGGACACTTGGGCTGCTTCTATATCTTGGCTGTTGTAAAAAATGCGGCTGTAAAAATAGGGGTGTATGTGTTTTTTGAATTACTGTTCTTGTATTCTTTGGGTAAACATCTAGTGTGCAATTGCTGGATCACAAGGTAGTTCTACTGTTCACTTTTTGAGGAATCTCCATACTGTTTTCCACAGTGGCTGTAGCAGTTTGTATTCCCACCAATAGTGCAAGAAGGTACCTTTTTCTCCATGTCCTTGTTGACACTTGTTGTTCCCTGGGTTGTTGATTTTAGCCATTCTGACAAAGGTGAAGTGATATCTCATTATAGTTTTGATTTGCATTTCCTTGATGATAAGTGATGCTGAGCATCTTTTCATGTGTCTGTTGGCCATCTGGATGTCTTCTTTGGAGAAATTTCTGTTCATGTCTTCTGCCCATTTTTTAATTGGATTATTTGTTTTTTGGGTGGTGAGTTTTATAAGTTCTTTATATGCCAGTAACTGTTTTGATTACTATAGCTTTATAATATAGTTTAAAATCAGGAAGTGTAATGTCTCCAGCTTTGCTCTTCTCTCTGAAGATTGCTTTAACTATTCAGGGTCTTCTATGGTTCCATACAAATTTAAGATTGTTTTTTTCTATTTCCGTAAAAAAAAAAGTGTCATTGGAATTTTCACAGGGATTGCATCGACTCTATAGACACAATAGATGGTTTTGGCAATATAGACATTTTAACAATATTCTTCTGGTTCATGAACATGGGGTATTTTTCCATTTATTTACATCTTATTCAATTCTTTTCATCAATATCTTATAGTTTTCAGTGTTTAGATTTTTCACCTTATTGGTTATTACTAAGTATTTTATTATTTTTGATGCTATTGTGAATGGGATTATTTTATTTTTCAGGTTGTTCATTGTTAGTATATAGTCTGGCTAAATGTCAATTTTATCCTTTCAAAGAATTAACTCTTAACTCTTGTTAATCTTTTCTATTATTTTCTTATTCTCTATTTTACTTATTTCTGCTCCAATGTTTATTATTTCATTCCTTCTGCTAATTTTGGGCTTAGTTTGTTCTTTTTTGTAGTTTCTTGAGGTGTAATGTTAGGTGGTTTGAGATCTTTCTTTTTCTTATGTAGGCATTTATAGTTATTTTTTTTAAAAGATTTTATTTATTTACTTGACAGAGATAGAGACAGCCAGCAAGAGAGGGAACACAAGCAGGGGGAGCGGGAGAGGAAGAAGCAGGCTCCCAGCAGAGGAGCCCGACGTGGGGCTCGACGTGGGGCTCGATCCCGTAACGCCGGAATCACGCCCTGAGCCGAAGGCAGATGCCCAACCGCTGTGCCACCCCGGCGCCCCTGCATTTATAGTTATGAACTTTCCTCTTGGAACTGCCTTTATTTCCTCCTGTAAGTTTTCGTATGTTGTGTTTCCATTTTTTTCTCAAGGTATTTTTGGATCCCTTCTGATTTCTTCTTTGATCTATTGGTTGTTGAGGAATGTGTTGTACAATATCAACATATTTGTTAATTTTCCAGCTTTCCTCTTGTTACTGATTTCTAGTTTCATACAATCATGATCAGAAAAGATACTTCATATAATTTTTATCTTCTTGAATTTGTTGAGACTTGCTTTGTGACCTAACATATGATCTATCTTAGAAAATGTCCCATTTGCACTTGGGAAGAATCTATATCCTGCTACTGTTGGAAAGAATGTTCTGTATACGTCCGTTAAGTCCATTTGGTGTATAGTGCTGTTCAAATCTACAGTTTCCTTTTTGATTCTGTATCTGGATGATGATCTATCCTTTGCTGAGAGTGGGGTGTGAAAGTCCCAGCTATTACTGCATTGCTGTTTATTTCTCTTTTTTTTTTCCAGTTAGTATTTGGTTCATATATTTAGGGGCTCTGATATGGGGTGCAAGAATATTTACAATTATTATACCTTCTTCATGAATTGGCCCCTTAATTTATAATGATCATCTTTGTCTCTTTTGACCAGTTTTAACTTAAAGTCTATTTTAGCTAAAGTCTATTCCTTCTTTCTTTTGGTATTTGTTTGGAATGTCTTTTTCCATCCCTTTACTCTCAGCCTACATGTATCCTTAAAGCTAAAATGAATCTCTTATAGGCAGCATATCATTGAATCTAATTTTCTTTTATTTTTTTTTAAATTTATTTATTTGAGAGAGAGAAACAGAGAGAGACAGAGAGAGCAGGAGCAGGGGCTGCAGAGAAGGGCAGAGGGAGAGGAAGAAGCAGACTTCCCATTGAGCAGGGAGCCAAAAACAGGGTTTGATCCCAGGACGCTGAGATCATGACCTGAGCCAAAGGCACTCACTTAACCGACTAATCCCCCCAGACTTCTGGATCTAATTTTTTTTATCCACTCATCCATTCTATGTCTTTTAATTAGAGAATTTAATATGTTTATGTTAAAGTGACTACTGATAGGTAAGGACTTACTATTTCTTTGTTAATTTTTTTTTTTTGTAAATCCTTTGTTCATTGCTTCCTTCTGTCTTCCTTTGTGATTTGATGAGTGTTGGTGGCAATATGCTTTGACTTCTGTATCACAATCTTTGTGTATCTAAGACAAGTTTTTCCTTTGTAGTTACCATGAAGCTTACATAAAACATCATACATTTATAACATCCTCTTTTAACCTGATAGCAATTATTTATAGAATGCATATTATGTGCCTGTGTTTATGCTACTCACTGGGGAATTCAAAGTTGAATAAAAGCAAGCCCCTACCCATGAAAACCTCGTCTTTTGGATTAGACAAATGTTCTCTGGGCTGGGGAGTGCAGGGTAGAAAGGGCTTCTTGGAAGATTAGCAGGAGTTAGCCATGTGGTAAAGAGGGGAGAATTTCTTGGCCAGAGGGAATGCATATAAAAGGAAATGAGAAACAACATGTTTGGCATTTCTGGAAGAAAAGGTTAAATTAGAAGGTGGATGTGTTTTTAGACTGGGAAAATGGACAGGGACCAGGTATGGGAGGGTTTTATTTGTCTTACCAAGAAGCTTAGTGTTTATGTTGTAGCCAATAGGAACATATTGATAAATGGTAGCATAAATATCAGGTTTGCATTTTAGCAAGAACAGTATGGAATAGGGGGTGCTTCCCTGGAGACAGAGAGAAGAGTTAGAAGCTATTGCATTGTTCTAGGTGACAGATGGTAAAGACTTTGAAACGGGGCAGAAGCACTAGGGACAGAGGAACAGAACAAATTCAAGAAGTATTTAGGAGGTAAAATTGTCAGGACTAGGTGACAATAGGATATTTGGAAGTGAGGAGGAGGGAACAGTGTAGACAGAATCCCCAGTGTCTGCCTTGTGTGACTGACTGAATTGTAGATTAACTGACATAAGCAATGGGGGAAGGGAAGCAAGGCTGGTGGCAAAAGAGGATGAATTAAGTTTTGACCTAGTTGAATTTGACATACAGTTGGAGTTTGGTAGGCCGGTCTAACACACTGTGGAAGGACTGGGTCTGGAGATACGCGTATATGGTCAGGATTCAATGCCATGGCTGATATGCCTAGTGTGGGAGATGCTATCTATGTCAGATTTGTTCATTCGTTGATTCCTGTTTCAATATACTTTCTTCTTTTAATACTGTCAGGAACCTATGCAAGTGATAGAAATAGGATTTGAAATGTCATCAGCAATAGAGTGCTGGTCCACAGCAGCGGGAGAGAGAGAATACAACTCATGGTAACCTCAGAGAGAGGCCAACAACATTTTAGAATCTGGAAAGTAGATAGATGAGGGTTAGCTAACTTAGCAGACCACAAGAAGCTGAGTTCTGTCAACATTGACCAGAAATCACCAGCAACATACCTGGAGTTAAACAAAGTCATGTTTGTTTAGTTTTCCACAGCAAGGGAGAACACACACCAGAGGCATCTTGGAAGCATCTCAGTACGGGAGAATTGGGAAGGAATTCTTAGAGGGCTGATTTGTGCTGCATGATTCTAAAGGGGATTTAGGAAAGAGGATGGGATATAGTTGAGAACTAGGGGAATTTCAGAAATTGGATATCTTAGAAATCTTTGTTCAGGAAACTAAGGGAACAAAACCAGGTAGGGCATGTCACTGGCAGCAAAGAACAGTCACAAGAAAAGATTGTTAGTTGTTTTTGCAGCTGTGGTATAGCTTTGTATAGAAATACTGTTTATGTGACCTTGTCCAGTCCATGGAAACATTGTTTATGTTCTGTTAGGACTATCACAGTCTGAATACCACCAGGCTGATTTTTATTTTCTCAAATCCAACTGCCTACAGAAGGGTAACTCCAAGAAGCAAGCCAATTTTCACAACAGTATCCTGGAAAGGCTTGAATTAGATACAGCAGGCATAGGAATGAATGGGATTGAACATTTGAAAAAGTCTATATGAAAATGAAAGTCTGCATAAGAAAGCAGTTGGGGGGGGTGCCTGGATGGCTCAGTTAGTAGACAGTGTCTGACTCTTGTTTTCAGCTCAGGTTATGATCTCAGGGTTATGAGATTGAGCCCTGCATCAGGCTCTGCACTGGGTGTGGAGCCTGCTTGAGATTCTCTCTCCTTCTCCGTCTGCCCCTTCCCCACTCTCTCACTCTCTCTCTCAAAAAGAAGAAGAAGAAGAAGTAATAGTAGTAGTAGTTAGGATTTATTATGGACTGAAGATTTGTGTCTACCACTGTCCCAAATTCATATGTTGAAATCCTAACCCCCTAATGTGATGTTATTAGTAGGTGGGGCCTTTGGAAGGTGATTAGGTCATGAGGGTGGAGCCCTCATGTTTGGGATTAGTGCCCTTACAGAAAAGACCACAGAGAACGCCTTTGTCCCTTCCATCATTTGTGGACACAATGAGAAGACAGCTATCTCTGAACGAGGAAGCAGGCTCTCACCAGACACCAAAACTGCTCGTGTCTTGATATTAGACCTCCCAGCTTCCAGAACTGTGAGAAATAAATATTTGTTGTTTCAAACACTCAGTCTGGGCACCTGGGTGGCTCAGTCAGTTGAGTATCTGCCTTCAGCCGGGGTCATGATCCCAGGGTCCTGCTCAGCAGGGTGTCTGCTTCTCCCTCTCCCTCTGCCTCTCCTCCCTGCTTGTGCTCTCTCTCTCTCTCAAATAAATAAATGCAAATCTTAAGAAAAATAAAACAGTTGATGCTATTTTTGTTACAGCAGCCTGAACAAATGAAAAAAGCCTCTAGAACTTTTTCTCTACATACCCATGCTCCGGTTCACTACCCCAGTAGAAGTCTGAGAGTTTCCTCTGTAGAGAGGTTGAATTAGAGAGACTGGATTTGGGAATATGAGAAATAGCAAAGGGAAGGGAGATTCTACTGGGAGGTGAAGGAAAGTTTGCATAATTAAGAGTTGGACTCTAGCCCCCTGCCCCAACTCAGCTGTCGTAAAACTAATTTTTAGGCTTACAAATGGGAGGATTCTTCTTTTGGGAAACCAGTTAATCCAAAGAAAACATTTATAGATATTAGTTGTAGGGAAAGTGGGCCCCAACGGAAATAGCTGAGTCCCAGCCTGATCACCCCTTAGTAAAACCCATATTTAGCTTCTAACCAGCTTTTTTTGTGCCTTACTCTTAAATATGGACAGAACCTGAGGACCATGAGAGATTTGAGAAAAGTATTTAATATGAAAGAGAAAATGAAACAAACATTTAAAAAAATCTAGAGGAAAAGAGACAATCCAAGGTGAAGATGTTATTGAATCCATGCAATAAGAAAAGGGTGCTCTAAAAATGAATATTCACTCAAGAAAGAGGTTTTTGGAAATTAAAAACACATTAGTTAAACTAAAAATTAATAGAAGCTTTGGAAGATAGACTTCTCCTTCAAAGCGGTAAAAAAAAGAGTGAAATGAGAGAAAAATGTAAGGAAATAGGCCCATTTTATCAGAACCTATCTTCCAATAAAGGAGTTCCTGAAAGACAGAACATAGAGAGAAGAGGAAATAATCAAGGAAAAAAATACAAGAAAATTTCTCAGAACAGAAGTACACAAGTGTCCAGATCTGAAGAGTCCACTGGGGACCCAGTAAATTGAATGAACACCAACAGCAAAAATCCCACACAAAGGCGAAGCATTGTGAGATTTTAAAATATTAGGGTTAAAAAGATTCTAAAACTCTAGGGATGCGAGGGGAACAGGTCACAAACCAAGGAGAGGAAAGCTGCAAACTGTAAGGCAATGCCTTCAAAATTCCAAGGGAAAATGAAATCCAATCTATAATTCTATAGCTACCAGTCAAACGTGAGCGTAGAATAGAGACAAGCAAGACCTCAGAATCTTTACTCCAATGTGCTCTTCTCAGGAAGCTCTGGAGATGTACTCCATTAAAACAGAGGAGTGAATCAAAAGCAGAAGATGGAGGCTCCAGTAAATCAGAAACACAACAGAAGAGAAGGGGGAGGGATGATGGGATGGGTGATGGGAAAGGTAATTCCCAGAGTACTATGGCATAGCAGGCCTAGAGTACAAACAAGTCACTTTAGAGCAGGAAGGTGGAGAGCTTGAGACAAAAGTACATTTAAAAATAAGTAAGTAAGTAGATAAACTAGTAGAGTCATTGTTATTTTTAAGATATATTTGAGAGCGAGCAAGCAGGGGGAGGGGCAGAGGAAGAGGGATCATGACCCTGCCTCAGGCTCCCTGCTCAGCGGGGAGCCTGCTTCTCCCTCTGCCTGCCACGCCCCCTGCTCGTGCTCGTGGGCGCGCGCGCTCGCGGGGCGCGCTCGCTCTCTCTCTGACAAATAATTAAGATCTTTAAAAAACAAAAACAAAAACAAAAGGGTATGGAGAGGGAGGAAGGGACTGCAATTGTATAGTAGAAGCCTAATAAAATGATTTAACTTTTAAAAATATATACATATATTACTTTGATAAGTAAAGCATTATTTTAAAAAATCACAATAACTTGTACACACGAAACTAATATAACACTGTATGTTAATTATACTGGAATTAAAATTAGAAAAAAGTAAAATCAGAAAAACAAATAAATGCAGCAGGAGAATTAAAAAAATGAAAGTAGATGGGCAGATTATTTCTTATGTTTGAACACATTGAAGGAGTTTTCATAGTTCTGAAATTTTGTAATAGGTAAATAAGAAATTCCTAAACGAATATTAATGGTGGTTATTCTAAATTAAACCCAAAGAATGCATATATTAATGTGGTACTTTTTTTCTTAGCATATTATCACAGTATGTTATTCGATACCCAAGAACGTTATTTAATCATAATAATGTAAACACTGGAGAGCGAAATTTTTTAACCATGTTGTAATTCTTCTGAGAGGATAAGAAGAGGTAGAAGTTATACGTGGTGAAATGAGTTTTTGAGTGCCGAGTCCTCATCCATCACAGAAAGTTAATAAGTAACCTCTAAAACTGATTCAAAGGCGGTAGTATAAATACATAGAAATAGGGAGGTAAAAATACATCAAGTAGTGGAAAGTCTGCAAGGAATGGGACTGAGAAGTGGGGCTGGTTGAGCAGGGATTGCTATTTTTCTGTTTTTAAATCTAAAGTACTATTTGATCTTTTAGGAACATATACACCTCTCAGTTGGATAATAAAATTAAAATCAAGGCCAATAATTGCAAGAACTAAAACAAAAGTAAGTATTGAAAATAACTGAGGACTTATGTAAAGAAAAAAAAATCAATAATATCCGAGAAAGGAAGGTAGATAGATGAAAATAACTGGAACCAAGAAGTAATCTCTCTGTCCCTCTCTCTCTCCCTCTCTCTCTGTCTGTCTCTCTCTCTCTGGCCTGATGCTGTCTATGCATTTCATTCATTTTCCCTCACTGCGGATCAGGGTTATTGGTGCTCAGTGGAGACAGAGGGACTAGACAGGGATGTGGCTACTAGCAGACACATCCTAGCTAGGGGTGGCTCCTAGCAATTCTAGAGTCATTATTCTCATAGTTTTGCTGATTGAGAACAAAGGATTCTTCCAACTCTTAATAAAGAATGACATACGCTTTTCTCTCCACAGCTCTCTTCTGTATCTGTGAAGGCTATTTTAGTGTTGGCGATTATGGAAATATTTGTAAATAAAGATTTTATTTCTTGTATTTGCAAATATATTTCATTTTTCATAACAGCTTAAAGCCTCATAATGCTTTCCAGTAATAGCTGTTGCTTTCACCACTTTGATGAGGAGATAAAAAAGAAAACCAACAGATTAGTGACTAGTTTTCTTCAACATAATAACAAAGTACCTACTTAGCAGTACCACATCTTTTTAGTCTAGTGGTGTTCCTTTCTTGTCAGAAGTTGTTCTTTCCTATTGCTGAGATCTTGTTAGAAATGCAGAATCTCAGGCCCTGGAATCTGAGAATCGTTCATCAGAATCTGATTTAGTTAGTCTGGGCTATTTTTGTTTTGTTTTGTTTGTTTGTTTTAGCTCCCCAGGTAACTAGGTTGTTAACTAATGGTCTGAACAAATCATGATTCTATTCCTCCTGATTTAATATTTATGACTGAGTTAACAGTCGGTGTTTTTAAATAGGTCAAACAGCCAGTGTGTTCATACAGGTCACCTGGGGGTCTTATTTTTGTAACTTTTTATATTGAAATAGTTGTAGATTCACAGGAAGCTGCAAAGACAATACACAGGGCCTGTACCCCTCACTCGGTTTCCCCCAATGGTAACATTTTGTGTAACATTAGTATACAGTAGCCAACCAGGAAATCCATATTGGTACAATGTGTTTGCGTGGTCCTATGCTGTTTTGTTACCTGTGGAGATTCCTATAACCATCGCTGCAATAAAAATATAGAACTATTCCAGAACCAAAAAGATCTCCCTTATGCTATCCCTTAAGAATCACGTGTTCCCCTTTTCCTCCACTTACCATTTCACCTCTGACAACTAATCTGTGTTCCAGCTCTATATTTTGGTCAGGTGGAGAATGTTGTATAAATGGAATCATATAGTATGTGGCCTTTTGAGATTGGCTTTTCTCACTCTGCATAATACCCTTGAGACCTATCCAAACTGTTGCATGAAGCAATAGTTTTCTCTTTCTTTTTTATCTTGAAGTAATAATAGATTCATAAGATATTGCAAAAATAGCCAGAGAAACCTTGTTTCCCTCATTGGTACCATCTTAGATAACTAGGTACAGTATGAAAACCAGAGAACTAACATTGCCACAACCCACAGACCTTATTCAGATTTTACCAGTTTTCTGTGCACTTATTTGTGTGTGTTTGAGTCTATGTAATTCTATGCATTTTTTTTTTTTAAGTGCATGGTGGGTGGAAGGGGCAGAGGGAGAGAGAGAATCTTAAGCAGGCTGTGCGCTGAGCGAGGAGCCCAATGGGGGCTCCATCTCATGGCCCTGAGATCATGACCTGAGGTGAAATTAAGAGTTGGATGCTTAACCAACGGAGCCACCCAGGTGTCCCTGTTCTATGCAGTTTTAACACATGTAGATTCATGTGACCAACACCACAATCAAGATGCGAACTACTCCAGCACCACACAGATCCCTGTGTTACCCCCTTACAGCCACACCCACCCCTCTTCCCTCTTCCACCCCATCTCTAACCCCTGGCAACCATTCATCTGTTCACCATCTCTGTAATTTTGTCATTTTAAAAAGGTCATATAAATGGAACCATGTACCTGTGACCTTTTCAGATTGACCCCCCTCCACTCAGCATAATGCCCTTGAGATCCATCTAAGTTGTTACCAATATCAATAGATTGTTCCTTTTTATTGCAGAGCAATAGTCCATGATACAGAGGCACCACAGTCTGTTTAACCGTTCAAGTATTGCAGGACATTTTCTTGTTGCCATTTTGGGACTACTACAAAGGAATCTATTATGAATAATCATGTACCAAAAGTGTGTTTAAAAAAAAAAAAAAAAGCCCAGACTCCAGACTAAGTAAATCAGGTTCTCAGGGGTGAAGCCCAGGAATCAATTTTTAAAATATTTCCGAGAATCTCATGTGCATTAAATATTTCTGAAACATAATTTGAAACTGAAAACCTAAAACCAAATTTAGTTTTAGAAATCTGTAAAATCGGTAGAAATCATTTATTAGTGACATTATCATTATTATGCACCTACTAGATGCTAGGCATTATACTTCTTTAAACCTCTTAACAACCCTGTGGGGTGTATATTATTACTCTACGTATGAGAAGGCTGAGGGGTGGGTGAAATGGGTAAATGTGGTAAAAAGGTATAAACTTCCTTTTCTGAAATAAGTAAGTCCTGGGGATGTAATGTACAGCATGGTGACTATAGTTAATCATATTGTGTTGTATATTTGAAAAGTGATAAGAGAGTAGATCTTAAAAGTTCTTATCACAAGAAAAAATTTGTGACTTTGTGTGGTGATGGATGTTAACTAAATTTATTGAGGTAATCATTTTGCAATTTATATAAATGTCAAATCATTATGTAGTATGCCTGAAACTGATATAATACATGTCAATTATTTCTTTAAAAAAAATCTTTCCTTAGAGATGTCTGGCAAACATCCTATATCATAAATTCATTGTTCAAGAGAGAAAAATTTTCAAGAGAGATTTTCTTTTCTTCTTTTAACTATTTTAGGATATTGTAGGATAAGACTTTGAAGAACCTTACAGGGAAAAAAAAAATCCCACAACTCATTAATTATAAAGAAAAAAGGATTTGTCTTCATTTTATTTTTTAAAAGATTTATTTTAGGAAGTGAGAGAGAGAGAGAGAGGGGGAGAGAGATCGTGAGTGGGAAGGGGCAGAGAGAGAATTCCAAGCAAACTCTCTGCTTGGCCCAGAGCCGAGACAGGGCTTGATCCCAGGACCCTGAGATCATGACCTGAGCCGAAATCATGAGTCTGGTGCTTAACTGACTGAGCCACCCAGGTGTCCCAAGAAGGATTTGTCTTTAAAACAATATCTTATGCAATTTGGAGCCAAGTAAACTTAATTACCATGTGAATGAGCCAGAGAGGCAAATTAATTGTAATAGGATAGATTTTGCTCTGTATCCAAATTTTGGTTCTCTGTATCCATGCAACTCAAATGATATGTGGGGAAAAAAAAGAAAGGAAGTGATCTCTATCTGGGGATAGCTACATTCATTGACCAAGCTACCTTTCTCAAGTGTGTGGACCAGAAGGAAGTGAGGGAGATAGACTCACAAATTTCTTTGAGGTGACTCTTGGTTTTGGCTCAGGCCGTGGTCTCAGGGTAGTGAGACTGATCCCTGCCATGGGCTCTGTGATCAGCAGCAAGTCTGCTTAAGACTCTCTTTCCCTCTGCCTCTGCCCGCCCCCCCCCCCCCCCCCCCCCCCCCGCCGTGTGTGTGTGCGCGCACTCTCCCTCTTTCTCTCTAAAATAAATAATCTTAAAAAAAGAGAGAGAATAGAGAAATGTCTTTGAGTAGAATTTTTGAGAAGGCTGTTCTAGTGCTTGACAATAACAAATGCCAGGGATACCAAATGCCAGCATGGAATGTCCATTGAATAATTTGATTAGTGGCCCATTGTCAGATGGCCTGAGAGAGAGAGAAATGATGGCTTCAGCCTGCACCTGTGAAGTTCAAAGTTTGAGCCTGCCAGATCTTCCTTTCCTGACACTCTGTCTTGCAGATTTTGGATTTGCTTAGACAGCCCTCATATTCAAATAAGCGAATTCCTTGTGATAAATCACACACACACACACACAGAGACAGAAACAAAGGATTGGGCTGGAAACATAAGTTTTGGGAGTCATGATTATAGAGATGCCTATTTTAAACCATAGATTTCACGAAATTGGTCGGGATCACCAAAGGAGAGAGTATATAGAGAGAAAATGAGAGGAACAATGACTGAGCCCTGAGTGGCGAAAACATTTAGAGCTCCAACAGAGCAAGTGAAGCCAGAAAAGAAAATGGAAGAGGAGTGGTCCCTGAGGTAAGAGAGAATGAGGAGAGTGTCATGTCACAGAAGCCACTAGAAGACAGTGTTTCAAGATGGGAGAGGCCAAATGAGCCTAATGTTGGTAAACTGTTGAGTAACATAAGTGACCATTGGATTTGATAATAACAATGACTCACTGTTTAAGTAATACATTTTGGAGCACTTTTATGAAAACTGGAATGTCAGTTTTTTCTCACATGAGTCATTGGAAGGTCATTATGGTCATTATTATCTTTCTTTTCTTAGTGAGGAATCTAGGCTCAGATTTCAGGGAACTGCTCAAGCTTGAAGTAGCTGGTATAGCAGACTTGGGTGCCAGATTTCTTTATTCCGGCTCAGTTCTTTGATTCTAAATCCCGGCTGGCATAGGAATCACCTGTCGAACTTTCTAAAAATGCAGATACCCCTAACCTACCACAAAAACGCCTCAACAAGGAACTATGGGATAAGGGCTGGGGAATGAACATTAAAAAGAAAAGAAATACAATTCAATGAGAAGTTCTAATGAGAGGCCAGGGTTGAGGACGACCTGTTGTCTGAGTAACCTTTCAGTTAGACTTCCTAGGATTAAAGCCTATGCAGGGTTTTGTTAACCTAGCTCACAAAGATCAGCTGAACCCCCTTTGAACTTCCTCGGAGTGGAAATGCTAATTAACCCAACATGTTAACGCATCAGTTCAATGTGCTAAGGTGTTTTCCTCTAATTAGTCTCCTGCTTCAGAGTGGAGAAAGCATTTCCCCAAAGACAGTTCTTTCCTTTGCAATTGAACTTCCAAATTAAACTTAGTTGTGTCATCAGGTGAATTTCCATGACCAGGTCTCCCAAGTTAAGAATCATTTGGTATAAAAAATACAACTGATGGGAATGTTTGGAGATAACTATCTAGTATAAGTTTATGAAATAAGAGTGGTGTCCAAAACATGAGTATTTTTACCTATTACAAAAGAGAAAAATGTGCTTTATAGGTAATTTGTTTTTATTTTTAGTTTTTATAGGTAATTTAAAACAAGGACTCAAATTGATTACATTCTGAGGTACTTTTTCTAAAATTTTAGCAACCTATGCTCACTGGGCATTCCAGCCATTCTGTAAGAGGTCCTGCTATACCTCTTATTTTTTTTTTAAGATTTTATGTATTTATTTGACAGAGAGAGAGAGACAGCCAGCGAGAGAGGGAACACAAGCAGGGGGAGTGGGAGAGGAAGAAGCAGGCTCCCATCAGAGGAGCCTGATGCAGGGCTCGATCCCAGAACACCAGGATCACGCCCTGAGCCAAAGGCAGACGCTTAACGACTGAGCCACCCAGGCGCCCCAACCTGCTCTACCTCTTCTTTTTCCTGGGAGTAGTTAGTCCACACTAGAGCAACCCTGGAACCAATCCTGCTTAGACATGGCACCTTAGAAGGACCCTTTTGCCTTTGCCTTTCACACATTATTCTGTAATGTCTTTTCCCACCTCTTCCTCTAAGGGCTTACTGCACATTAGAATCACTTGTGAGTTTAAAAAAAATTTGATGCCTACGCTCCTCCCTCCAGGAGTTTAATTTTCTCAACTGCTGCTTCTATTACCATGTGTTCAGACTTGTACAGTAGCCTCCCCACCTTTAGTCTCTTAGTGAACTAATCCATCCTACATATTCCTGACAGGTTAATCTTTCTAAAACCCAACATGATGCATTTAGAAGATTAAAGATAAAAAATGACCTTCTGCCTCTTCTCACCACACACAAAAATTAACTCAAAATAGATCAAAGACCTAAATGTAGGAGCTAAAGCTATAAAATTCTTAGAGGAAAACCTAAGTATAAAGTTTGTGACCTTGGATTAGACAATGATTTCTTAGATAGGACACCAAAAGCACAAGGAATAAAAGAAAAAAATAAATTGGGCATCAATAAAATTAAAAACTTCCGTGTCTCAGAGGACACCACAGACTGGAAGAAACATTTTGAAAATATACATCTGATAAGAGACTTGCATCTAGATATATAAAGAGCTATTACAACTTAATAAAAAGATAACTCAATTTAAAATAGGCAAAGGAAGAGGCATTTCTCCCATGGAATGTAGACCATGGCCAAAGAGCACATGAAAAAATCCTCAACATCATTAGTCATCAGGGAAATGCGAATCAAAATCACAATGAAATATCATTTCAACCCACTAGGATGGCTATAATAAAAAAAGACAGATAATGGCAAGTGTTGGTGATAATATAGAGAAATTAGAACCCCATACGTTGTGGGTGGGAATATAAAATAGTGCAATAGCTTTGGGAAATGATTTGGCAGTTCCTCAACAATTTAAACATGGAACCATATGACCCATCAATTCCACTCCTAGGTGTTTATACCCAAGAGAATCGAAGACCTGCGTCCACACAAAATCTTATACCCAAATGTTCAGAGCAGCATTTTTTATAATAGCCAACACGTGGAAACAAGCCACATGCCCATCAACTGATGAATGGGTAAATAAAATGTGATACATCTATACGATGGAATGTTATTCACCAGAAAGAAAGAAAGAAAGAAAGAAAGAAAGAAAGAAAGAAAGAAATGACATATTGATACATGCCACAACATGGATGAACTTTCAAAACATGCTAAGTGAAGGAGGCCAGTTCCAAATGACCATATATTGTATAATTCCATTGATATGAACTGTCCCAAACAGGCACATCTATAGAGATAGAAAGTATATTAGTGGTTATATAGGGTTGTAGGGAGTGGGGGTAGGAAGGGGGGGATGATTAGGGGTGTGGGGTTTCTTCTTAGGGCAACGGAATGTTCTAAAATTGACTATAATGATAGATACCCAACTGTATGAATATACTGAAAGCTGCTGGATTATACACTTAAAGAAATTACCTTCTGAATTTTTGAGTGCCTTAGTCTGGTTTTCACTCATATCTACGGTTAGGGCTTCTACTGTGTTCAAACTTTTAGTTTTATTTCCTTTTACCCTCCTCCCTGTGCTAGGTGACAGCCGAACCGGTCCTCTCCAAGTTTCTCCAGCAGGCCTTGCACTCTGCTTTCTTCTTGTCATGCCCTGCCTTCCCCCTTCTGCCTGCCATACCGTATCTTCAAAAGTCCGCAGGAAACACCTTCTCCATCGATTCCCACCTCAATTCCAATGCGAGTTTTGCTCAATCTTCTCAGTGTTTAGAAGGGCAGAAGGGAAACCTTGCCTCTTCCACCTTCTTATTCCCCAGGGTATGTCCGTTTAATTGCTTTCACTCTCTCTTCTTAATTATTGCAAAATATGTGAGAAATAGAGTCCAAATTCCTTTGGCAGGAGAGGGGAGAGTTCAAAGTACACCTGTATTTTTTCATTTTGCTTGTTTGTGAAAATGTTCATATGTTGGTTAGTGTGCATCTAGAAGCTGACCCATACCTGAGGGAAGAGAAAGCTGGGCGTGAGTCAAGATTCCAGGTGTCAGCTTATAACACCCCCCCGCTTTCTGAAGGGAGTGGGATGGCAGGCACAGAGACTGTTCCTCCGCGAGGAGTCCTCCCACACCATCTGCTGTGCCTGGTCCCAGGAGGCCATGGGAGGCTCCCAGACACAAGAGGGGAGCAGGAGGACTGCCCCTCGATTACGTTGCCTACAGTGTCCTCTTCTTCCTTTACTCAGGACACGAGGAGAACTTTCCAGGTGGTGGTAATAAAGTACAAGAGGGACCCAATTATTTGTCTTTAATCACACGTGTTAGCTGTGGAATTAGAAATTGAAGAGCGGAAACAGGAACACAAAACCCTGTTCAGGAATCAGAAAGAAAATGTGAAATATGTTAAGTGTGCAATTTTAAGGTCTCAAATTTTTACAGAAACTTGAGAATTCAAGAGTTGTTTTGGTTGAATATATCTTTCAATTCTAAATGTTCCTAAATTAAGACTTTGGGAAGTTATAAAAGTCTCAGGTTAAGGTAATCTAATCTGAAGTTTGCCCTACATTCCGAAGTATTGTGCTTTTTTTCTCATTAAAAAATACTGAAGGGGCACCTGGGTGGCTCAGTTGGTTGGACATCTGCCTTCGGCTTGGGTCATAATCTTCGGGTCCTGGGATTGAGCCCCACGTTGGGCTCCCTGCTCAGGAGGGAGTCTGCTTCTCCCTCTGCCTCTGCCCCTCCGCCTGCCTGTGCACTCCTGCTCTGTCAAATAAGTAAATAAACTCTTTTAAAAAATTACTTAAGTAATACGTGGTGTAGTAAGACCTTTCATCACTAAGGAAGCAAACATCCTTCAGTATCTGGCTTGTATGTACGGCATTTAGCCTATCCTCTCTCGTGTTCTGTAAACGGAGAAGCACCATACCATGTGTAAAAAGCATGGGCTGTGGGGTCAGACAAGGCTAAGCGCTAGCCTACTGGGTGTTTTCTCTGGGGTAAATTGCTTAATCTCTCTGAGTCTGTTTCTGTATCTACCAAGCTCCTGAAAGGATTGTTTATGAGGATTAAGTGAGATAATAATTAATGATTTAGCATATAGTGTTTGGCACTCGGTTAAGTCTCAATAATTGGGAGTTAACTAGAAAAGTGCGTACACATATTCTTTTTTACTCAGTTATAAGCCCTTTCAGGACAGCAACCAGGTTTTATTCCCACAATGCCTAACAGAGTTGAGAATAAAGTTCGTTGAATGAATGAGTGAGTGGAGTGATCTTTATTGGAGTCCCTGATATAAATAAGCAGTAAAACTTTCAGTAGTGAGTTTTTGTTTTACAATTTTTCCCCCTGCATGGTTTTCTTTTTTCTGAAGTCGGACTGCTCTTTTTTTTTTTCTTAAAGTAATCTCTGCACCAAGTGTGGGGCTTGAACTCAGACCCTGTGAGATCAAGTTTCATGATTTTCCAGTTGAGCCATCCAGGAGTCCCTGCTTGTTTGTTTTCATAGAAGATTTTATTGAAGTGGTGTTTTTTTTTTTTTTGAATGAAGTTGTATATGCTCTGAATGCTTCATTTTCAAGTGTTCTTTCCCCACTGTTTTCCATTCCTGCAGAGTGATGGAGATTTAGAGAACTCAGGGATTTATATCACAGACTTTTCAGTGAAATTAGCACTAAAATATTTAGGCATCACAGTCATAGAATCAATTCTTTTTTTTTAAATTCTGCTATCCTCTCTTTTCTTCTGCTTTTCTATTATGTATAGATAATCTATTAGATAAAAATCATCTCTAAAGTTTTATTTCTTCTCAAAGAAAGCACTTCCCAAATGAGAAATGGTATTCCAAATAAGAAACAGCAAAATAAATAGACCGTCCAGGTGAAAGGTAAGGGAGATGATTGATGGTGCTGTTTAGCTTGGCGCCCGCCCTCCCCTTTTAAAACACTTTTATGGTAAAATATTGCACATTTGCTCAGAAACATGCAGCAATTTATTTGCACAGCTTAACAAGTATTTATAAAGCAAACCCCATGTAACTGGTACTTGGGTTAAGAAACCGAACGTCGTGAGCACTTCATCCCAGTCCGTGTATCCATTTCTGATCTGAACCCCTATTCTCTCCGCAGAGGTAACTGTTATCCTTCTTTTGTGTCAGCCATTTCTCGCTTTTCTTTATAGTTATACTGCATATGTGGGCAATATCCTTAAACAATATTGTGCGGTTTTTGCCTGTTCTAAATCATACTGTATATAATCTTTTGTATCTTGCTTTGTGCTTAACATTATGTTGTAAGTCACCCATATTGTTGCATGGAGTTGAAATTCATTAATCTTGTTGCTGAGTGATATTCCTGCATGAATATACTATACACACACACACACACACATATATATATAATCCGTTCTACTGAAAATAGATTGCTTCCTATGTACATTTTCATGTATATGTACATTTCATATGTAGTCTGGTTGATATGTACATACATTTTCTAGGATATATACCCAGGAACATAATTGCTACATCCCTGGGTAGGCAGATCTTCAACTTTACTAGATACTACCGAGTTGTTTTCCACAGTGATTGTAGCAATCTATAACCTCACTAGCAACATATGAATAGAATTCCAATGGCTCTTCATCTTTTTTTTTTTAAAGATTTTATTTATTTATTCGACAGAGATAGAGACAGCCAGCGAGAGAGGGAACACAAGCAGGGCGAGTAGGAGAGGAAGAAGCAGGCTCATAGCGGAGGAGCCTGATGTGGGGCTCGATCCCATAAGGCCAGGATCATGCCCTGAGCCGAAGGCAGACGCTTAACCACTGTGCCACTCAGGAGCCCCGAGAAAGACAGTCTTTTTTTTTTTTTTAATGATTTTTTATTATATTATGTTAGTCACCATACAGTACATCCCCGGTTTCTGATGTAAAGTTCGATGATTCATTAGTTGCGTATAACACCCAGTGCACCATGCAATACGTGCCCTCCTTACTACCCATCACCGGTCTATCCCATTCCCCCACCCCCCTCCCCTCTGAGGCCCCCAGTTTGTTTCTCATAGTCCATAGTCTCTCATGTTTCATTCCCCCCTTCTGATTCCCCCCCCCCCTTTCTTTATCCCTTTCTTCCCCTACC